>NW_026897555.1:0-34107 GCF_033153095.1 Gastrolobium bilobum
AATACCTAGGTATGTTACTTCTGCCCTTTCTTTTCTTCTCTTTTCTTTTCTTTTTTTCTTGAAAATGTTTGATTATGTGCTGATATTTCTTGCTTGAAAAGATTGAGTATGTGGGTTTCTTGCTGATATTTCTTGCTGATATTCGACTGTGTTCTTTTTTCTTTTCTTTTTTCTTTTCTTGAAAATACAGTATGTTTCTTTTTTTTTCTTGAAAATAGAAGATTGAGGGTGTGGCTTGTCAACAGTTGCTTGTCAATACCATGTGAAATATATGTTTCTTTCTTTCTTTTTCTTTATTATTCTGGCAATATTGAGGGTGTGGCTTTTCCATTATGTTCTTGCTTTTCTTTTCTGGCAATATTAAGGGTGTGGCTTTTCCGAAATATTATGTTCTTGTTTTTCTTTTCTTTTGATTTCGTTTTTCTTTTCTTTTTTCTTTTCTTGAAAATACAGTATGTTTCTTTTTTTTCCTTGAAAATAGAAGATTGAGGGTGTGGCTTGTCAACAGTTGCTTGTCAATACCATATGAAATATATGTTTCTTTCTTTCTTTTTCTTTATTATTCTGGCAATATTGAGGGTGTGGCTTTTCCATTATGTTCTTGCTTTTCTTTTCTTTTGATTTCGTTTCTTTTTTTTTCTTGATAACTGTGGATGTTCGATTGTACGCTTTTGTTTCTGTCTGCCCAGACATCATATTACTGGACTATTAACTGGTTTTTTGTTTTTTAATTTTGTAAATTTGATTTTGTCTAGTTGAGTTTGTTAATTTTTTCAGTTGGTGTTTTATTTAACAAAACTAACATTGGATATATTTAGATATGTGGGTTTTCTATTTTATTTATTTTTTAAATATCTATGGTTTCGATTGGAATGATAACATGTTGGTTTTTCATCATGTTGAAGATGATGAAAAAGCTGAGAAGATGGAAGAGGATGAAGATGAGGATGAAGCTGAGATGATGGAAGAAGATGAGGATGAATATGGGAGATGGGATGCAATGGGAGATGGGATGCAAGTAGAAGAGGATGAAGCTGAGAAGATGGAAGAGGATGAAGATGAGGATGAAGCTGAGATGATGGAAGAAGATGAGGATGAATATGGGAGATGGGATGCAATGGGAGATGGGATGCAATTAGATGAAGATGAAGATGAGAAGATGGAAGAGGATGAAGATGAGGATGAAGCTGAGATGATGGAAGAAGATGAGGATGAATATGGGAGATGGGATGCAATGGGAGATGGGATGCAATGGGAGATGATGACCCAACCAGCCTGTATTGTTCGGCAACACTCCTACAAAGGTGTCAATACCTAGGTATGGTACTTCTGCCCTTTCTTTTCTTTTCTTTTCTTTTTTTTTTCTTGAAAATGTTTGATTATATGCTGATATTTCTTGCTTGAAAAGATTGAGTATGTGGGTTTCTTGCTGATATTCGACTGTGTTCTTTTCTTTCCTTTTTTTTCTTGAAAATAGAGATTGAGGGTGTGGCTTGTCTTTTGTCAATACCATATGAAATATATGTTTCTTTCTTTCTTTTTCTTTATTATTCTGGCAATATTGAGGGTGTGGCTTTTCCATTATGTTCTTGCTTTTCTTTTCTTTCGATTTCGTTTCTTTTTTTTCTTGGTAATACAGTGGATGTTCGATTGTGTGCTTTTGTTTCTGTCTGCCCAGACATCTTATTACTGGACTATTAACTGGTTTTTTTGTTTTTTTATTTTGTCTAGTTGAGTTTGTTAGTTTTTTCAGTTGGTGTTTTATTTAACAAAACTAACATTGGATATATTTAGATATGTGGGTTTTCCATTTTATTTATTTTTTAAATATTAATGGTTTTTTCTTTATTTCTTTCGTTTTTTTTTTCGCAATATTTAGATGTTGGTTTCGATTGGAATGATAACATGTTGGTTTTTCATCATGTTGAAGATGATGAAAAAGCTGAAAAGATGGAAGATGATGAGGATGAAGCTGAGGAGATGGAAGAAGATGAAGATGATGAAAAAGCTGAGAAGATGAAAGAAGATGAGGATGAAAATGAGGATGAAGCTGAGAAGATGGAAGATATAACACCTCACAATTTTAAATCAAGTAATTAAAATATTAAGTGAGCAATCAAGTGATGGATTAGTGAAAATCCTAAAGATTATGCCAAAATACAAAGAAAGGGCAAAACGGTAATTAGCCAACACGCAACCCTAGGAAGATAAAAATTGAGTAGAAGGTCTTAGATGGTAAAAATAACCCTGGAAATGGGTTCAGAACGAAAAATTGAGTGGATAGGCAAGTTTCAGAAAAATCAGTGAATAGTGTTTTTCGCGGGTAAAAATATCGCGTTACGATTGCTCCGTAAAACGTGCCAGTTGAATTTTGAGCTCTAGGTTTCAAATATGAGTTATAAATGGTTTGTTGAGTTAGGAAATATGATTTTGATGAAATTTGATGGAATTGATTCATTTTGGGAAAAATTGATGAATAGTGATTTTCCGGTGTAAAAATACTGCGGTATAATTGTATCGATAAGCGTGAAAATTTTATCAGTATTTTTAGGAAACAAAAATATGTCATGAACCAGAAAAATACGTAGATTATGGATTTGTAGTTGAAATTGATGATTGGATTAAAGTTAAATCGCGTGTGGGACCCATCCCACTCAAATCCACTTAAATCACCTCACTTTTCCTCACAACTCACGATCTTCTCTCTCTCCTTCCCTTCTTCTTCACGCATGACAGCCCCTCCACCACCATCTTTGTGCAAAATTTTCAATTCACCATAACTTGGTCGTTTCTCCACCGAATCCATCGATTCTTGTCTTGAAATTCGATGGAAATCATCATCCGAACCCGTTCCACCGATTAGTTTCCCTTGAAACCCTCTCTTTGGTGAGTTATTGCCCATTTACAGCTGCGAATTTTTGGAGAAATTTGAGGTTCATGGAGTCATTTGAGCTTCCATTGTTTGGAGGAGTCTTGGGGTAGCATCAAGCCTTGGTTGTGAGTATATTTCCATCCCATTTACATGGTTTGATTGTAGTTTATTTTCATGAACCCTACACCTTGATTTCGTGATTGGTGATGTTAGAGAGCTCAATTGAAAAATGTGTATTAGATGATAATGTCTTAGAATGATGTGTTAGAGCTAGAAATGCCATGAAAATTATTGGTGAAAAATATGGATTTTTAACTTAGAAAAATTGATGATCATGACTTTGGACTTTTGAATTTTGGTGTTGAGACTTTGTATGATGAATTGTGGCATGATGGTATGATGATATAATAGGTTGTGTGAAGGTTGGAGTGATTAGAATTGAATGGAAATTCCTTGGAATGTCATAGGGTAAAATTCGAACCTTTGAGGAAAAATTGAGAAATTGATGTTGAAAAATGAATTGGATGATGATTTGTGTAGTTATATAGTGCTTAGATGGGTTGTGTTGTGGTTGGAAAGTGTTTGAATCAATGGGAAAAAATGAATTGTGTTTAGAGACCTAAATGAGCCTAAAGTGAAATATTTCGCAAAACGATGCGTAAATGTCATAAAACGGAAAAACGACGATTGAACTAGCCTCTAAGCAACCTAAGGAAGTGTTATAAAATGAGAAAGAAAATTTAGAAAAATAAATCCCCAAATAACACCTATATGGCCGAACCTCCAAGGAGAAAAGGGGGGATTTTGCGGTTTTCGCGTTCTGATGTAATCCGACGCGAAAATGACGAACCGGCACTTGAATTGGCCTATTGACAACCTAATGAGGCGTAACAAAATGAGAAAGAAAATTTAGAAAAATAAATCTCAAATTTACACTTGAATGGCCGAACCATCAAGGGAGGATGGGGAGGATTTTTGAGATTTTGCGTTTCGATAATATTTGACGCGTACTGATGGATGTACATAATTGTATAGGTTGCCGTACGTTGACTTGAACCCCGAAACTTGAATCTGGGAGTTACCCTTGGTCTTGGACCAAGTGGATTGAGGTATGTATTTAGTTCAAGGCATGTATAATTGTAAATTAGCATGCATTGTTTGAATTATAAGAGATTGGAAATGTCCTCTGTGTAGGCATTCCGCTGTATACCAAGTTGTGGGATAAGCTGCTGCGGAGCTAGTGAGGAAATTACTTAAGGTAACCTCTTGGTACTAGGGCTTGTTCCCCTTTTCTGTTCCACCTTGCCAGTTGATGGCAACGGTAGGAAGTGTGTATGAATAGTATAGAACACATGAGCATGCATGCATTATTGCTATGGGTACTGTGGTACCGAGTCTCTGGCCAGTAGACAGTTTTATTAGCCTTCGGGCATTTTCGGACTTCCGCTGGATAGGTCTCCAGGAGGGAGTTCCAGTTGACTGTGTGTCATAGTGTGTGATCCGTGTAGGAGCACACTAGGAATGTCTTTGGCGTTTTGGTTGGTGTGGGCATCATGGTTGTGGTTTCTGTGAACACACCTTGGATGATACCCATAGGCTTATATATGCCCAGGGCGTACGTGGAATTGGGGTTACCATCCCGTATCGTCGTAGTTTGTTTCTTTATATTCCCCATTTCTCTAAATCCCTTGCTATATCCCGTTTTCAAAGTGGTTGTTTTATTCTATTGATATGCATCGAAGTGAACCATTGGGTGGAGTTTTCTCCAGAACCTCTTGGTTACTGAGATATATTCGTATATCTCACCCCGTCTCGGGGCATTTATTTCAGGATGTACCTGTAGCGTTGGAGCAGCGGGAAAGAGGCCCGCAGGGTGATAGAGAAACATTTTCAGTATTTGGCATATTGTTCATGTTGGCATGCCTAGGTCTAGCAGTTTGTATCATTTAAATTTATGTCTAAATTTGTAATTGGTGTTGTAATATTGTAAAAGGCAATTTGAAGTTAAAGTCGTAAGTTGTAATATTTAAGTGTATGTTGTAAATGTAAGAGAGGCATGATGTACCAAGATGGAAGGATTTTAGGCCTATGTTAGAGTTATGATTACATGATTATATTGTGAAACTACATGTGAATGAGACCTATGTGATTGAAACAAGTAAGAAATATAATGTAAGCTCTATTGTATAAACTGTGTAATAACTATAAACTGGATTGGGTTGTAAGTGCCCCAAGGCGTTGTTGGTCCTTGTGTGTGCCACCCATTGGATTATTACTGTATTATCATGTGTTTATTAGGTACATTTGAGGTTTAAATGATCGTTTACAATTTTGGGATTATTGAAAAAACAAAGGAAACTCTGGCGAAATTTCTGTAGAATTGGCAGATTTTAGGCGGACTTCGGGAGAGCATATCTCCCTCCATAGATGTCCAATAGGGACGTTCCATACGCCATTTTGAAGGTTGAGATGTCCTCTATCTTGTTCCAAAGTTTGAGGAAATTATGGGTTGATCTTAGGCCTAAAACAAATAGACAAACACAGACTGCTCATGTGCCCCTGCACCTGAGGCAGATTCTGGACCGGATTTGGGAAATTAATTCCTGCTTCTTTTCTCAGTCAAATTAAGCGTATGATATGTCAAAATGAATTTTGAGATGTCTAGTTTGTAGGATAAAAATTTGAGAGCAAATGGTTGAATGGATTGAGTGCAGTAATTCGAGTAAGGTGAGTGGTTTGGAGCTGTTTTTGGGGTTGTTTGGCTATTCGCTGATCCAACTTCAAACGGCGATAACCGGAGCAAATGAGCTCCGAATTGAGCATATGATAGCTTGTTAAAAAGGGAATTAAGTAAGACAAAGATCTAATCCGAGAAGAAATTTTAGTTGCGAACGGTGTGGTCGCAGAAAAATTAAGAGTGAAACATGTCCGAATAGGTAAAAACGTAAAGTTTGGAAATTGGCTGAGTGAGTTTATGGGAACTCCTTAGTATCTTATAATAAGCAATGTGAGTTATAAAAATAGTTTAAATAAGTCTTCCGCAAGAGTTTACAGTTACGGTCACAGCTTTTAATTATTACGCTTTTTATGTTTTAAATGCTCGCGTAATAATCGGAAAAATTTTATTCGCATTTTTATAAATGAACTGTTGTGATTGTAACTGCGCTTAATATCATAATTAATGTTAACAATACCGGTGTACAATGGGCTGTTACAGAAGAAGATGAAGATGAGGATGAGGATGAAGCTGAGAAGATGGAAGAAGATGAGGATAAAGATGATGAAAAAGCTGAGAAGATGGAAGAAGATGAGGATGAAGTTCATGTAGAACTTGAGAAAGGTCTTAACCAAGAGGACCGATCAACCCAAAAGCAGTCTCGGGTTGTTTGGACCGAAGAGCTACATCGGTCGGTGTTTTGTGGCCGCTGTTAATGACTTGGGTGTTGACAGTAAGTTATTCACTCTTTCTCTACAATGCAAAGTAGTTGTTATCTTAATTGTTATTAATTGCTACAATTGGTCAATCAATTGATGTTTTTGCTTTATTTTAGCAATACTTTTATTATATTTTTGTGTAGAAATAGCAATCAAATCCTAATAATATTACAATGTGAAAACTAGTTCCATCACCTCTCTTTGCAAACTTTATTTCCACAAGTGTCTTCACATCCACTGCCCAGAATCCAACCATAATTCTTCGAACATCTGTCTCAGCCCCACTTGGATATATAATTTCTGTCATAATATTGGAATCTGCACCAAAATAAAAAATGGCTTCTCCGTTGTTAATACCCGTGTGCATTTCCAAATAACAAACAAATCCACTGCCCATGTATTCCTCTATTTCAGTAATCCTTTCCTTAGAGTAAGCTAATATACTTATTTGGCATCTCTCGAAAACTGAACAAATCAAAATTCAAATTTTCCTTAATTTGATCATGATTAATTTGGTCTCATGAGAGCTGGAAGCTGCCCAATTGGTCCCAACTGTGTCTTCCATTCGCTGCCAAAAATGGAACAATGTTGCCTTTTTCCATTCCTGTGAAAACTCTGGTTTTTTTTTTTGTATTGCAAAAGTATATGTTTGCTGTATTTTTTTGTTCAACATTATTTTGAATGCTTTCTCAAATACTCTTCCTAATCTGTAGTGCACTGGAGTAGATGTCATGGCATTATTGTTAATGAAGTCTGACACATTTGTATGTTCTTTTGATTGCAGAGGTTGTACCTAGAAAAATTCTTCAATTGATGAAGGTTGAGAAGCATCTTACTAGGGCGCATGTGGCCAGCCATCTGCAGGTATTTTTTTCTTTTCCTTTCTGCTTTAATTTCATAAAACCATAGTTTTTCATTTATAGAACTTTATTTGTTTTTTTAATTGCTGCAGAAATAAAGACTTCGACTAAAAAGAATCAGGTCTAAGGCAACCCAGCAAGTCAGTCCGGCAAACAAGTAATATTGTGCCATTTCAGGGGTTGGCTGACCAAAGACAGGATGGCAGTTATGCTTTACATCTTACCAATTTAAGCTCAATAGGCTCAATCTTAAATGAAGACTTGGACTTGGACTTTGATTCTGACTTTGATCTTTATGCTCCGTGTAGGTGTGCATTTAAAACTCAGCAATACTTGTATTTTAGGAAAAAAAGGAAAAGAAGAAAGTTCACTTCAATTATGCATGTGTACGAGGTTAGCTGTGTATACTATGTAGGCTATTTGACCATTTTTGGGCTTTATCATGTGTATTTTCAGAGATGATCTTCAAGGTAAAGTGGCTGAGATTGAAAGTGTAAATTATCTCGAATCCAGTACTTGATTCTTGAAAGGTAAAAATGATTGAAATTATTAGGTGTGGTGGGACTTATGCTATCCGCTAGGGGTGATAATAAGGCCAAGGGCCTATCAGGGGCCTTAGGCCCGGCCCGTTTCGGCTCGGCTCGTCTTTTTTTATTATTAAGCCCAGACTTATACTCATGCAAAAGCTTTTTTATTTAAAAGGCCTCAGGCTTTCATAGCCAAGCCCGGCCTTGAAGCCTTGGAGGCTGGCCCGTATACATTAAATTTATTTATTTTTTATATTTTTATATTAATCATTTCAACATCCTTTTCTCAGTTTTTTGTCTCTGCTCTATCTCTTCTCCCCGATCTAAGTCATGTTCATCATCTATTTTTATAAGCCATGCGGATTCCACGGCTTATAATGATGCTTATGGCGGCGACCGTGGAAGAAAAATTAATGTAAAATGTGGAAGAAAATCTATTGGTGGGGTTCAAATCTAGTGTAAAAAATCTAGAATATTAAGAAATGTGGAAGAAAATTTAATGTAAAAAATCTAGAATGTGGAAGAAAATTAAGGAAAAGCAACGTAAAATAAAGTAAAGGTGATGTTGTTATTTTGATTTTTTAATATTAATGTTTTTTTATTATAAAAGAAACAACTATTATTTTCTTACAAAAAAATACATATCAGTGCATGATTAATGGGCTGAATACGGCTAAAAATTGGAATGTAAGGTTTTTATTTTTAATAAATAAACAGGCCACAGGCTTGAGACAGGCTTTCAACTTCATCAAGCACTTTCATAACTCATAGCTATATGTTGAATTGCGAATTGGGTCAACCACATTCCGCTATGGTGGGATAATAGAAAATAATGACAAAGGAAATAAGCTAGACGAAAATTGCTAATGAAATCAACAGCTAAATAAAATAAAGGCAATAATGGTGAATCTCATACCATTGAAAAGAAGCCTAAAGCTATTTTGTTGGTTATTACTCTAAAGTAGCAAATGCATAATTAATGTAACGAATTTATGTTAAAGTGAGGAATAACAAAGTGGCAATAGTTTTCCTAGTTTCTCATGTTGCAGAAGAAATTATTCCTCTTCTGCATACCCATTAAATATACGGGACTCATTATATTAAAGAAAAAAGATGGATGAGACATTTTTATGAGTCTGTAATAGGGGAATAGTTTCTCCGGAGAAATCAATTTCCATTCAATTATATGACAACATGGTTTATTTTATCTCATTAATTGCTTGTCTTGGAGGATTACGTAAAGATTTTTTGTTCTTTCCATTATAGTTGATTATATAGTGTAGAAGTTGGGAGCGGTAGATGGATCAGGGATGGAAATTTCAGATAAGGTTTTGGTGATGCCTGTTTGCTACTGTCACAATTTTAATTAATGACAAATGATTGACTTATATGAAATTTTGGCTCGTGGACAGGCCCTATCTCGTGGGATTATATAAGTTTTTGGCTCATGCAGGCTTTTTTATTTGTAGGATTTTTTGCCTTAACTCGTGCGAGCTAGGGCCTAACAGGAACAAATAGCCTGTTTTGATGACTCTACTTTATATGTAAATTTAGGGGTGACAATATGGGTTGAGCACGACGGCAGTGGCGGAGCCAGCATGACATGTTAGCAAGTGCCAAAAAATTCAGCTAGTGCCCAAATAGCTACGGTTCTTTGGCTACGACCAAAACGTGGCTAATTTTCAAAAAATTTGAACAGAATTTGCTACTTTTCAAATGTAGCTAAATGAACGTGGCTAAATAAGCCAGTGCCAAGGCAACTGTAGGCCACAACGTGGCTCCGCCACTGCCCGGCGGGTAAACCCGCCAAAACGGGACGAGTTGGGTTGAGATTTTCAACCCACCAACCCACTTCAACCCGCCCCGCCTAGAAGTGGGTCAAAACGGGTTGACCCGTCGGGTTATATATATATATATATATTTTACAATTAAGTAGTATTTCATTTGTCATTAAATTTTTGTGATATCCAATTTTTTTTTTACATTAGTACTTCTTAGAAAAAATAAAGAATAACAATTTTATTTATGACAAATGTTATCTTTATATGGAGACGAATGAGTTCCTAAAGAATGTTTTGACAAATATTAGTATACATTTAAGATTGAGATTGAGAAAAATTAAAAGAAGTGTGAAATAAAATAAAATAATATTAGAAAAATTAATAAAATATAATTTATTTTTAAATTTTAATTATTTATTTTTTTAATTGACGGGTTGGTGGGTTGACCCGCCAACCCACCATAAAACGGGGTGAGTTCATTTTTCCCACCCATATTTAATGGCGGGTTAACCCGCCCTGTCCCGTTTTTGGGCGGGTTGGTGGCGAGGCGGGGCGGGCCAACCAACGTTAAAAGCATGTTTATAGTACTCACATTTAATCAACAACGAAAAACCATTGTTAAAAGTAGGGGGGTGTAAATAGGCTGGATAGAGATAGGCTTTAGCTTAAATAGGTCAGACACATGTAAAATAAGTCTTCAAGCTCAGCTCAACTCACAATAACAATACTGTTGAAGATCTTGTTCAACAAGATAAGCTACCAACTACAAGCAGCTCCTCAACTCACAGGAAAGGAACTTTCTTTCGCCTCTACCATTTATTTTAAGTGTGTTATTGCGTTTTTTTCTTTTTTCTTTTTGTTTCAGCGACCATAAAACATGTATTTTTATTTGTATTTGTAGCTCAGCTCAAAAAAGACACTGAACAGAGGCATTTCTCCTCTTGATGGCACCCGACTCTGAGCCTCTTGAGTTGAGATTCTTCCCAAAAATCTTCCTTTACTTGCTGCTGAGGATAAGGTAACTTCCGATACCATACCATACCATACCATACCATACCTTTATTTTTTCTTAAATCCTCATTATTAATATTGTACGTCATGTATTTGTTTGTGCTCTATAGTCTATGGTTTATTCATTGTATCTGTATTGTTACTTTTGTTTGTAGTGATAAGTTTTTTATAACTGAATGAATCTTAGAAGCTCAGTTTCAGTTCACTCAGTATTATTACTTTGCCTCTGCTTTTAAAAAGTATATAAGAGGAGCTTAATAGTTGTTTAAGTTTAGTGTGTGATTAATTTGTTATTGAAGACAGTGGGTGATGTTAAATCACTGAGAGGTTTGAACCCATGTATAAAGCAGAGGAGGAGGTAGATGATCAGAATTATCACTGTGCAATTATAAACAATTAAAAAAAATAGACTTACTTGTCAGGTATTAGAGAAAGACAGAATGATGAATCAGATATGCAAAATCAGAAGGATAAAATCCGAGCCCACAGAACGTGTCTCCTTAAGACAATTTGTCCCCTCACTGATGCCTAAGGTAGATGGACACTTGTCTCCTAGGATAGAACGGATTTCGTCTGAAGAGTGGCGGCACTACCAGTCAACAGCCCAAACGAACACAACAAAATGCCAGAGGAAACTACACCGGAGTATGAAAAGGAACATGCAAAACCGGAAGGAGAAAAATTCCGGCAGAGTTTCAGTGCAGAAAAATTGGATCCATTTTATGAAGGTGTCAGTGTCTATTTATAGACAACGTAAAGTCACGTTCCAAAAGGCACCTATTCGATGACGAAACAACACATCCGTTGGACACGAAAAGACACATTCGTTCGACACGAAAAGACACATTCGTTCAACACGAAAAGACACCCATTCAAGGATGAAACAACATGTCCGTTAGGATGAAACAACATGTCCATTAGGATGAAACAACACATCGTTTAGGATGAAAAGATACATCTGTTTGTCGACGAAAAGGCACACCTTTTCACTACCAAACTTCTTATTCATAACCAATAGATTGTCTATACAATTTGTATATATATATATATAAATTCCAACAATCCCCCACATGGATAAGAAGTCAAATCACCGTGACAAAAAATGCATAAGAGTATAAATGCAAAGTGTAATTTCCTCAACGAGAAACAACTGCATCGAGACAGGTGGAGTTACCTTTGAACCTTCTCTAGTGAAAACCTATCGGATATACTCGGTCAATCGGTGGTCTAGGTCGACTTGAACCGTCAACCTTTAGTGTATACCTAGACAATAGGAGTCACACAATTGCTTCTCTAGCATTGTTGGTCCTTTGTTGCGCCCATTTTGGCCGTGGGTCACCTGCCTGGTTCTGCGAGTGTTTTAGAGAATCGGCCTTTGAAAAATTCTCATAGAAGCGGCCCTCACTTCACACTCACATAGGTGATTTCTTTTGATGTAACTCACTATACATCATCTGAACACAACAGATTAAGAAATCATTAAAAGCCTAAATGCTTACCCTCATAATACACTGTCTTGTCTTAGGAATGAGTATGAGTTTAAAAACTCCACAGTGTTTGAACAGTCGACCATCACTTAGTTGTCTCTTTGAACCTAGTTCATGGGATCTCCACTCTTCTAGGTAGAGTTACCGCAATGCTCAACAATTGATAGGCCTTAAACCCATTCCTTTCGACAAATTTTCAACCAACTCTCTAAGAATCCCTTTGGTTAACGGATCCGCTATGTTCTCTTTAGACTTAACATAGTCAATTGTAATAATTCCATTCGAGAGTAGTTGTCTTACGGTATCATGTCTACGACGTATGTGTCTAGACTTACCGTTATACATGACGTTCTTGGCCCTTCCAATAGCTATTGGGCTATCACAATGTATGCATACAGATGGTACCGGTTTTGGCCAATTAGGAACATCCTCAATAAAGTTACGAAGCCATTCGGCTTCTTCACCGGCTTTATCTAAAGCAATAAATTCTGCTTCCATGGTTAACCTTGCAATGCAGGTCTGCTTGGATGATTTCCAAGACACACAACACCTCCACCAAGGGTGAACACATATCCACTTGTGGATCTAGTGTCGTTAGAGCCGGTGATCCAATTTACATCATAATACCCTTCTATAACTGCGGGGTATTTCTCGTAATGCAAAGCAAAATTTTGAGTATACTTCAGGTATCCCAAAACTCTTACCATAGCTTTCCAATGATTTTCATTTGGATTACTAGTAAAGCGACTTAACAGACTTACTGCATAAGCAATATCAGGTCTGGTGCAGTTCATAACATACATCAGGCTTCCCAACACTTGAGCATATAGCTTTTGTGCTGTAGCTTTACCAGTGTTCTTTAGTAAACTAAGATTACAATCGACAGGGTTCCTCACAGGAGTTATATTCAAACTTTTGAATTTCTCAAGAACCTTAGCTATATAGTGAGCCTGTGATAAGGCCAACCCTGCAGATGTTCTATGGATTTTAATACCTAGGATAACGTCTGCTATCCCCATATCTTTCATATCAAACTTACTATTAAGTAACTGTTTAGTAGCTTTAATCATTTGATTATTACTACCCATGATCAACATGTCGTCTACATAAAGACAGACAATGACAAATCCTTTTTCAGTATTTCGAACATAGACACATTTGTCACACTCATTGATTCGAAATCCATTTGATAACATAACATTGTCAAATTTCGCATGCCATTGCTTTGGAGCTTGCTTTAACCCGTAAAAAGGATTTTATTAAGCGACAAACTTTCCGTTCTTGTCCTGGAACAACAAAACCCTCAGGTTGTTCTAAATATATCTCTTCTTCCAGGTCGCCGTTTAAGAAGGCGGTCTTAACATCCATTTGATGTATTTGTAATCCATTCAATGCAGCTACCGCGATCAACATCCTAATGGATGTGATCCTTGTAACCGGTGAATAAGTATCGAAATAATCGAGACCTTCACGTTGCCTGTAGCCTTTTACCACAAGCCTTGCTTTATATTTATCAATAGTGCCATTCTCTTTCATTTTTCTTTTGAAAACCCATTTACTTCCTAAAGGCTTATTGCCAGGAGGAAGGTTTACCAATTCCCAAGTGTGGTTGGACAAGATAGACTCTATCTCACTATTGATAGCCTCTTCCCAGAATGGTCCTTCCGGGGACGTTATAGCTTCCTTAGACGTTCGAGGCTCATTTTCTAATAAATATGTCATAAAATCATGTCCAAAGGATGTGGCGGTCCTTTGCCTCTTGCTACGTCTAGGTTCATCTTTTACATCCTCTACAGGATCAATATTAGTTGTAGCATCCCGAGGTATCACAACCTGGTCATCATTATTACCATTTGATTCTTGTATTTTCTTATACGGAAATACGTCTTCAAAGAAAGTAACTTCCCTTGACTCAATAACCGTATTAACTTGTATGTCTGAGACATCAGATTTATAAACTAGAAACCGATAAGCACTACTATTAAGTGCATAACCGATGAATACACAATCCACGGTTTTAGGTCCGATTTTCAACTTCTTAGGTTTAGGAACCGCAACCTTAGCCAAGCACCCCCACACTCTAAAATATTTCAGGGATGACTTCTTTCCTTTCCATATGTCGTATGGTATGCTCTTTGTCAAACACCCCCACACTTCAAGATAATTCAAGGTAGGCTCCCTACCTTTCCATATTTCATAGGGGGTGTTCTTAATTTTTCTTGTGGGGTACTTTATTGATTGTACACTTTATCATTAAAATGATTTTCCCCCACAAACCAGACGTCAACAACATCATTTCATTTAATGTCTGGTTCTTTCTCTCAGCAATACTATTGGATTCTGAAGCATAAGGAGCCATCTTTTGGTATGTAATACCAAACTTTAAACAAAATTTCTCGAAGGGGCATCATACTCTCCCCACTAGATTGCTCCTTATGCCTTTAATTTTCTTACTGAACATTACCATAAAATAATATACAATTATTATGTCATTGACAACATTTAAAGCCATCACATTGACTTTGATCATGCCATGACTAAGATAGCTCTTTCCACGTTCATATAATACAGAATATTTCATTGGACATAAAACTTTTATATCCATCTTTAACACAGTGGAATTAAGAAAGAATTATCACTGGCTATCATAAAATCAAAATCGTTAAACATATATGGAGAGACTTTATGACTCTACAAAAATTGAATATATCTCACCATAAACTTCATGTTAACCATAAAATAATACACAACCAGCATATCATTTATGACATCCAAATCATAGGTAATTGAATCCAATGCAATACATAATTAATTTCCACATTTAAATCACATCTCAATTAATGCAATTAATCACAATGCATTCATACACATAAACGAGTAATGACACTCATTAGTTGCTTCATATATATTCATTCAAAGAAATCGAGAGATTTCCCACGAAATAAATGTATTAATTCTCCAATGGATCATCATCACGATATCCATTCGATGCATCATTATCAACGTATTATAGATATTAAAACGCATCCATTTGTCCTCAGATTACTTGAATGACAACAAGCAATGCTAATTCACTTGACATATTCTAAAATGCCAAAAACTTAGTATACCACCTACAGTGGCGTGGTGGTTACATTCACATAAGAAATAAAATCACACTCCAATGGCCAAAAGGTTTCTAACCTTGGTTCCTCAAAAGATGATAGTACATCACACTTGCCACCAGGACACCCATAACGTTGGGTGTAATAATTATCACCTTTATAAATGATGTTTGTCCATATCCCAACATAGTTGGATTCATATCATGTAAGAAAACCCAATAACCGATTACATGATGGAGGCTACGTAATAACTGTCACAACTTAAATTTAAATAATGAAGTATCAAACCAAGATAAAACAAGGAAAATGCTCCAGCAGCAAGTTATAAAATAGATAGTTAATAAACTGCCATTTTTTTTCCTTTAAATTCAAAAGATGCAATGTTTCAAAGAAACATTTTCAATCTGCAAGAGGTTGACACCAAATCAAGGTTTGAAATTTAATTTCCAATCATAAATTCAATGCCATAAATGCATTTACTATTTCGAAGTTGAGTTTGTCAAATCCGTAAATGTTACAGATGCCATGTATAAAAGAATAGAACCAGAATTTCCATTTTTTTTTTTTAAAAAAAAGGCAACTTCCTTCGACCTTAAAGGTATTGAAACAGGCCATATAAACATATATATAAATTGCCAGCCATGCATGGAATTGATAACCGAGACTCATTCAATGGTTATTATACCGTAAACCTTCATAATATAATAATATATGCATAGAATTCTTCGGTTGCAATAAACCGCTGTGCACAAGCATTTAATAAAGTCACTTGGCTTTCATATATATAGATAGATATGAAAACCGTTTCATTGTTTACAGTACGAAAGAAAAAGAAAAAACAACCCATTCCTTTCGACAAATTTTCAACCAACTCTCTAGGAATCCCTTTGGTTAACGGATCCGCTATGTTTTCCTTAGACTTAACATAGTCAATTGAAATGATTCCATTCGAGAATAGTTGTCTTACGGTATCATGTCTTCGACGTATGTGTCTAGACTTACCGTTATACATGACGTTCTTGGCCCTTCCAATAGCTGCTTGGCTATCACAATGTATGCATACGGATGGTACCGGTCTTGGCCAATTAGGAACATCCTCAATAAAATTACGAAGCCATTCGGCTTCTTCACCGGCCTTATCTAAAGCAATAAATTCTGCTTCCATGGTTGACCTTGCAATGCAGGTTTGCTTGGACGATTTCCAAGACATAGCACCTCCACCAAGGGTAAACACATATCCACTTGTGGATCTAGTGTCGTTAGAGCCGGTGATCCAATTTGCATCACAATACCCTTCTATAACCGCAGGGTATTTCTCGTAATACAAAGCATAATTCTGAGTATACTTCAAGTATCCCAAAACTCTTACCATAGCTTTCCAATGATTCTCATTTGGATTACTGGTAAAGCGACTTAACAGACTTACTGCATAAGCAATATCAGGTCTGGTGCAGTTCATAACATACATAAGGCTTCCCAACACTTGAGCATATAGCTTTTGTGCTGTAGCTTTACCAGTGTTCTTTAATAAACTCAAATTAGAATCTACAGGTTCCTCACAGGAGTTATATTCAAACTCTTGAATTTCTCAAGAACCTTAGCTATATAGTGAGCCTGTGATAAGGCCAACCCTGTAGATGTTCTATGGATTTTAATACCTAGGATAACGTCTGCTATCCCATATCTTTCATATCAAACTTACTTTTAAGTAATTGTTTAGTAGCATTAATCATTTGATTATTACTACCCATGATCAACATGTCGTCTACATAAAGACAGACAATGGCAAAACCTTTTTCAGTATTTCAAACATAGACACATTTGTCACATTCATTAATTCGAAATTCATTTGACAACATAACTTTGTCAAATTTCTCATGCCATTGTTTTGGAGCTTGCTTTAACCCGTAAAGGGATTTTAATAAGCGACAAACTTTCCGTTCTTGTCCTGGAACAACAAAACCTTCAGGTTGTTCTAAATATATCTCTTCTTCCAGGTCGCCGTTTAAGAAGGCAGTCTTAACATCCATTTGATGTATTTGTAATCCATTCAATGCAGCTACCGCGATCAACATCCTAATAGATGTGATCCTTGTAACCGGTGAATAAGTATCGAAAAATCGAGACCTTCACGTTGCCTGTAACCTTTTACCACAAGCCTTGCTTTATATTTATCAATAGTGCCATTCTCTTTCATTTTTCTTTTGAAAACCCACTTACTTCCTAAAGGCTTATTGCCAGGAGGAAGATTTACCAATTCCCAAGTGTGGTTGGACAAGATAGATTCTATCTCACTATTGATAGCTTCTTCCCAGAATGGTCTTTCCGGGGACGTTATAGCTTCCTTATACGTCCGAGGCTCATTTTCTAATAGATATGTCATAAAATCAGGTCCAAAGGATGTGGCGGTCCTTTGCCTCTTGCTACGTCTAGGTTCATCTTCTACATCCTCTACAGGATCAGTATCAGTTGTAGCATCCTGAGGTATCACAACCTGATCATCATTATTACCACTTGATTCATATATTTTCTTATACGGAAATACGTCTTCAAGGAAAGTAACTTCCCTTGACTCAATAACCGTATTAACATGTATATCTGAAACATCAGATTTATAAACCAGAAACCTGCATAACCAATGAATACACAATCCACAGTTTTAGGTCCGATTTTCAACCTTTTAGGTTTAGGAACCGCAACCTTAGCCAAACACCCCCACACTTCAAGATAATTCAAGGTAGGCTCCCTACCTTTCCACATTTCATAGGGAATGTTCTTAATTTTCTTGTGGGGTACTTTACTGATTATATAATTTGTCATTAAATGACTTTGCCCCATAAACCAGACATCAACAACATCATTTTATTTAATGTCTGGTTCTTTATACGCAATCACATTAAATTGCAACACCATAAGGAGCAATCGTTTGATATATAGTACCAAACTCTAAACAAAATTCCTCAAAGAGGACATCATTCCTCTCAACAATCCCATTGGATTGTGGAGCATAAGAAGCCATCGTTTTGTGTAAAATTTCAAACTCTAAACAAATTTCTCAAAGGGTCATCGTAATCTCCCCCTTGATCGCTCCTTAATACCTTAAACTTTCAATTTAACATTATTCGACTATAACACATATATCAAATAATAAATTCCAATTTAACCCTTAAAATGATACATAATCGTCACATCATTTATGATATTTGAAATAAAACATATAATTTGGAATTAAATCAACTCAGATATTTTCAAGAAATTTATCATACTTTAATTCCAAAATGCAAATATTTTGCAAACACAGAGAATTTAAGATTCCACATTTTGCATTCTCAAAGTTATTTTTCTTTCATGCAAAAACACAATTATTATGTATTGTTTGCAACATTGCAGTCAACACATATTCTCAAAAAATGCACATATATATTAATCACGTATTCAATATAAAATGCCATCTAATTCACTACTTTCCAAATGTCATTTTTTCTCTCTCATAATAATAGCCCCACTACAAATTCAATTAAAGCCAATAAATTAAGAAACTCAATATTTAGATGACAAAATTAATTCGGGCCGGATACGATTATGGAAACATGAAATTGTGCTTCAGCCATAAATTCACATGAACCGTTTGGTTCACTTGTGGTTACTTATTCATGTTTCCACCAAAAACTATTTTATGCATCAATTCATGCATTTCAAAACTGACCCTTTGCAGTTCCTTTTTTTTTTATGTGCAATCATGGATTTAATTGCAATGCACCCTTTATACATGGTATGAGTCCATGAATCAACGGAGACATTTTGGTCTGACTCTCAAGATCAACCATTCGGTGCAACATTTCGTGCCACAGTAATGGCTATCATTTTTTTTTTTTTTTTTCACAAACCAAAACACAACATGCAGTGTCTAATGGCATCCGAAAGCCGTAATGCATCAAGTAATACATGATATCTATTGAGAAAGAAACTTCATATGGTTTCACTTGCAAAAGACATCCACGGTTCACACACAGTGCATTTGATAAGCAATCGCATATCAATTATAAACATTAATTCAAGCATCAACATGACACATTCTATTTAAAATACAATGTAGCACGATAAACGAGAAACAAATGATATATATGAAAGCCAAAATCCACACAGGACTTTTAGAACAATAACATATATATTACGTAATAGAAGATGTATATATATGTAGAAGACAAATCACGAAAACTAACAAATATCATATTAGAACAATATTCACGAAGTAGTTTTCAAATATCAAGGCAAGGTTTTGGTTTTATACATACTTCCGTATTCAAAAGCAAACCGTACTGTAGTATATATCAAAACCAATATGAAGGCACGACCATCGATAAATTACTTTTCAAAATCAATATGAAAAACCAATATTATAATAATCTTTGTACAAAAAATCGAGAGTACAGTGTTGAAAATGCTATTCAAAAGCATGGACACGAAAATCGATACACCAATGCTAACCAATTTAACATATATATAGTGTATTATATTAAACAGATCCCTTTATTTCTGTGGTGGTTTCAAAACAAACCGAGGGTTAACCGTGTATACAAATTTTCCGTTTTTTTTTTAAATGAAAAATTCAAACCAGTATGAAAACGAACAGAACCGAGACACGGTAAAGTAAAAACATAATTTCAACAACACAGAATCAAACACTCAACACAGAATTAGAAATTCCATTAACAATCTTAAGACAATTTTGGTGTTTTGAACCTGTGATCAGTATATTTTATTTTCTGTTTTATATACTGTTTTTTATTTATTGTGTGATTAATCTGTGTGATTAATCATAGTATAATTTCTGTTTGCATGAATAATATGTGAATGGTATCACTTTTCTATGACTGGAAATATGTGTCTTTAGATTTCCAATTGATATATAATATTATATCTTATGCGACGTTATATTTCATTAATCTGTGTTTTTGAAGATCGGAATTTACCGCAATGCAATTGATCTGCACTTAGTTGCTAACGTTGCAATTTGTGGCTTTGAATTTTATATATATATATATTCATTTTCGATTTTCGTGTCTGATTTCAAAAGTTACGTAACCATGCAACTTTAAAACTCATTCAGATTTGTCTTAATTGAATTTTTTAAAAAAAGAATAAATAAATTTGATTTTGACATTTCCATCGTTGTTTCGTACAACGTGCATAGAAATTGGTTTCTTTTCTAATTGCTGTTACGGTTTCATGCTTTCTTTGATATATATTATCATGTTTTATGTTGGATTCTATCATTGTAAATACTGTTTCAGAATTTCATGAATTGAATGTGCATGATCGTGGAATATATATACTTATATTATGTCTCGGCTTAATTTGAGAACGTATCGGTTTCTTGTAATAACCGATTGTTTTTTGTCACAACAACTAATGTTTTGATTTTGCATGGAAAGATGTACTGTTAGTTTCCATTTCTTTGAGAACATCGAAATGTCATGGTTGGAACCGTAAGCATCGGTTGGTAATATCATGATTATTGGAATGATAATGTTCCGCTATATACCCATAGACTCATGAATTGCATTGAATTTTGTAATCATGAATTGTGAAAGTGCTTCACATTGGGTTTCTCGATCTTCGTGTTCATAATGGTTTTGAATAGCCTTTGTAGTTTTAATGCACTGTTACGGTCTTTCTTTCCAGTTTATTGTTGTTGAATATATGATTTTTGAAACCATGAGTGAAATTCATGGAAGTAAACATATCGATGCTTTGTATATTGAGGCACTTGAATTAAAATTACAGAGGACCATAATGAAAAATTGAAAGGTTTCCATTGATTGGTTATGATTTTTGAATTAATGCCTACATATAATTTTGGGTTTGTGGCCTTTGATTGTATATATATGACTAATTATATGCATGCCTTTATTCTAAAAGAATTGTTTCGTGTAAGACAACCATGCCATGTGACGAATCCGGTTTGATGGTTGATGGTCTTTCCAATTATATTAAGTCTTTTGTGAAATGGCTTTATATATTTATAAGCATGGTACCAAAAATTGATATATGACCTTTTGGTTTGATGTGCTTATTTTGATGCTGGTTCAATGAGAAATGCAGTGAAATTTGATGTCATTTAATGGTATAGTATGATAAATGAGAAATACTTATGACATGAATATTTTGTTATATTAATTATTATGTGTGAAATGTTATGCATTTATTGGCATTCAATTGTCTTAAGATTGTTATTGAAGACAGTGGGTGATGTTAAATCACTGAGAGGTTTGAACCCATGTATAAAGCAGAGGAGGAGGTAGATGATCAGAATTATCACTGTGCAATTATAAACAATTAAAAAAAACAGACTTACTTGTCAGGTATTAGAGAAAGACAGAATGATGAATCAGATATGCAAAATCAGAAGGATAAAATCCGAGCCCACAGAACGTGTCTCCTTAAGACAATTTGTCCCCTCACTGATGCCTAAGGTAGATGGACACTTGTCTCCCAGGATAGAACGGATTTCGTCTGAAGAGTGGCGGCACTACCAGTCAACAGCCCAAACGAACACAACAAAATGCCAGAGGAAACTACACCGGAGTATGAAAAGGAACATGCAAAACCGGAAGGAGAAAAATTCCGGCAGAGTTTCAGTGCAGAAAAATTGGATCCATTTTATGAAGGTGTCAGTGTCTATTTATAGACAACGTAAAGTCACGTTCCAAAAGGCACCTATTCGATGACGAAACAACACATCCGTTGGACACGAAAAGACACATTCGTTCGACACGAAAAGACACATTCGTTCAACACGAAAAGACACCCATTCAAGGATGAAACAACATGTCCGTTAGGATGAAACAACATGTCCATTAGGATGAAACAACACATCGTTTAGGATGAAAAGATACATCTGTTTGTCGACGAAAAGGCACACCTTTTCACTACCAAACTTCTTATTCATAACCAATAGATTGTCTATACAATTTATATATATATATATATATATATATATATATATATATATATATAAATTCCAACATAATTTAAAGAGAAGAAAATAAATAAAAAAATGGATTTGAAAAATTTCTTAATAAGATTGAAGTTTAATTGCGCTGTTTGTGTTACTTTATTTAGGGAATAGGAGAGATGCTAGACTACTGTTCTGTTGATCGAAGATCAGAGTCAGATCCTCAGAGCACCTAATGTTGTGATTTGACAAGAGAGCTTTATTGGTTATTAATTGCGCACTTCTTTTTTTTTGCTTCCTTGCTTCTCTCTGAGCTCCTACCTCTCTCTCTCTCTCTCTCTACGTGTCTCTCTCTTTCACTTTCTCAAAATCTTGGCTTCTTAGGGAATTTTGAAGCTTTTTTTGTTTCCAAAAAATGATAGTGTTATTATATTAAAACTATCTAGCTGTGCTGTGTAGCACTGTATCATTCATTCACCTATTCTGTAGTCTATAATCCTTGTATCTTTTCCCCCAAAGAGAGTCCTTGCTACTGATATCGATGTATTCTCTTGTTTACTCGTACATATATGTTTTCATTGTTTAATTTTAATTTTCACTGGCATCTAGCTTAAACGTAAAAAATGTAATTTAATTGGGCGGGATTTAATTTAATTACACTCACTCATTCCTCTCTTTCTTCTCCCTCTCTCTCTTCTCCACCAAAGAAAAACCCTAAGCCCCCTCTTCTCTTCTCTTCTCACCCTTCAATCAAATCACAAAAATGGTTGGTTACCTTTTCTTTTCGTTATCTTCTCTTCCTTCTAAACAAACGATTCATTGAATCTGACTTGAATGAATGTTCTTCTTCAAGTTTTCTTTCTTTCTTTCAATCAAATCACAAAAATGGTGGTTACCTTTGGCCGATGCTCAGCTCAACTCACAATAACAATACTGTTGAAGATCTTGTTCAACAAGATAAGCTACCAACTACAAGCAGCAGCTCAACTCACAGGAAAGGAACTTTCTTTCGCCTCTGCTTTCATTTCATTTCATTGGTTCTTCCATTTATTTTAAGTGTGTTATTGCGTTTTTTTTCTTTCTTTTTTTTTTTGTTTCAGCGACCATAAAACATGTATTTCTTTTTGTATTTGTAGCTCAGCTTTTCTGAGCTAGTCCTCTTGATGGCCCCCGACACTGAGCCTCTTGAGTTGAGATTCTTCTCAATAATCTTCCTTTACTTGCTGCTGAATGCTGAGGATAAGGTAACTTCCCCTCCATACCATGCCATACCTTTATTTTTTCTTAAATCCTCATTATTAATACTGTACGTGTCATGTATGTATATTTGTTTGTGCTCTATGATGGTTCATTCATTGTATCTGTCTGTATTATTACTTTTGTTTGTAGTGTTAAGTTTCTTATATATAACTGAATGAATCTTAGAAGCTCTGTTTCGGTTCACTCAGTATTATTACTTTTTGCCTCTGCTTTTAAAAACATGCATGTATATAAGAGGAGGTTAATTAATAGTTGTTTAAGTTTAGTGTGTGATTAATTTAAAGAGAAGAAAATAAATAAATAAATGAATTTGAAAAATTTCTTAATAAGATTGAAGTTTAATTGCGCTGTTTGTGTTACTTTATTTGGGGAATAGGAGAGATGCTAGACTACTGTTCTGTTGATCAGAGATCAGAGTCAGAGTCAGATCCTCAGAGCACCTAATTTGTGATTTGACAAGAGAGCTTTATTTGGTTCCTTGCATCTCTCCTGAGCTTTTCCACTTCCTACCTTTCTATACGTGTCTCTCTCTTTCACCTTTCTCAAAAACTTGGCTTCTTATGGAATTTTGAATCTTTTTTCTTTCCAAAAATGATAGTGTGATATTATCAAATTATTAATAAAGATTGAAGATGAAGAATATTATTATTATTTTTTTTAAATTCTAAACATATTAAATAGTATATCATTTTTTTTTAATTTTAAACAATTGTAGTTAAAATCCCTGCTGCTATGACTCCATTGATTATTATATTAAAACTATCTAGCTGTGCTGTGTAGCCCTGTATCATTCATTCACCTATTCTGTAGTTTATAATCTCTGGTGTCATGCATAGTCTTTCGCTTTTTCCCTACAGAGAGAGTCCCTTGCTCCTGATATCGATGTATTCTCTTGTTTATAAGGATGGTAGTATGAGATTAAAGTTTATTTGGGGAATAGGAGAGAGATACTACTGTTCTGTTGATCAGAGATCAGAGCCATTAATTGCTTTTGTCAGTCCTCATTTCACCTAATGTGAAAGTTGTGATTTGACAAGAGAGCTTGCTTTT
Organism: Gastrolobium bilobum; assembly: GCF_033153095.1. Lineage (NCBI taxonomy): Eukaryota > Viridiplantae > Streptophyta > Magnoliopsida > Fabales > Fabaceae > Gastrolobium > Gastrolobium bilobum. Next base: position 24,346 of record NW_026897555.1, read on the forward strand.
ATTTTTTTGCGTCCACTCTTCTCTCTTGAGCTTTTCCGCTTCCTACCTTTCTATCTCTACGTGTCTCTCTCTTTCACCTTTCTCAAAAACTTATTGCTGCGACCTGTCCATTCTCTCTCACTTTACATTATCTTTGGACTCTCATTTCACTTCCATAGATCCATTGTCTTCAGTTCACCGAAACCGCCACCACCTACCCCATTATATTACAGATCAGAACCACTCTCTTCTTTGCATGTGCACCCAACAAACAACTAGTGTTTTTTTACATGATAATGATGAGGCGTTTCAAAATAGTGTTTATGTTATTGTTTTCTCAAAACATTACCAGAGAAAATAGTAAACACTATTTTCTCTGGAAATGTTTTAAGGAGGTAATAATGGAGCGGAGCAAAACCAAATATACCAAGGTCCTGCCAGTGTTCTGTGGTGTAGATCCCTCAGAAGTATTTCATCAAACAACTGATGTAGTCACCTCTCTGGTAAGTAAGTACCTCTTCTTCATTCTGTATTATGTTGTGATTGTGGGGACACAACCAATAGAACTCTAAGATTGTCTTCTCTCAATCTTCTTTGCATTTCTGCTTTTTTGTTTTTGGGGGGTTAAATAATGTTCATTGCATTTTAATCCTCGTTTAAGCGTCTGTTGAATTTTTTCTAAATGGTGGTATCAATAACCAAAGTTTCTTTAAAGTCATCTAGATTAAGGTCTTTGTAAATGCTTCTTCTCAAGATTTCTTCTGTTACTCTTGTTTAAAAGATGTTAGCATTTAGTAAAGCCAATTTTTTAATAAATATTATTATGATTATATTTATTTTAGTGTGAATCGCGGGTTTTTTTTATTAAATTAATCAAAGTAATTAGTCAAACTATAATGAACTATATATATATATATATATTGTTATGAATTTTTTCTCAACCCAATCGTGTCTCATATTTTTAATAATTAAAATGAATTTTATTTCCTTAAAATTAGAATATATATTTCTCAGCTGTCCATCCACACATATATTTTTTAATATGTATATACATTAGCTAATATAAATTAGTAAATATAATAAATTTTAAGAGTAGCTAAATTAGAACTTCAGAGGGACGAAAATAACTTACGAGTTAAGAGTTAAGAGAATACAACGGTCATCATAGTTTTGCCGCCAAAAATATAAATTAAAAATTTTCTTTCTCTCTTTTCACTCTTCTTAAGGTTTTCTTAGGGTTTCTTTCTCTGTTTTCTTAAGGTTTTCTTAGGGTTTCTTTCTCTGTTTTCACTCCTTCTTAAAGTTTTCTTGGTTTCTTTGGGTTTCCTAGTTTCTTTCTCTTGTTCTTGCTTGTTACTTTCTCTTGTTCTTGGATTGTTTTATCAAGACAATGGAATTGGTGAATATGGGAGATGGGATGCAAGTAGATGATGACCCAACCAGCCTGTATTGTTTGGCCACACTCCTACAAAGGTGTCAATACCTAGGTATGTTACTTCTGCCCTTTCTTTTCTTCTCTTTTCTTTTCTTTTTTTCTTGAAAATGTTTGATTATGTGCTGATATTTCTTGCTTGAAAAGATTGAGTATGTGGGTTTCTTGCTGATATTCAACTGTGTTCTTTTTTCTTTTCTTTTTTCTTTTCTTGAAAATACAGTATGTTTCTTTTTTCTTCTTGAAAATAGAAGATTGAGGGTGTAGCTTGTCAATACCATATGAAATATATGTTTCTTTCTTTCTTTTTCTTTATTATTCTGGCAATATTTAGGGTGTGGCTTTTCCATTATGTTCTTGCTTTTCTTTTCTTTTGATTTCGTTTTTCTTTTCTTTTTTCTTTTCTTGAAAATACAGTATGTTTCTTTTTTTCTTCTTCTTGAAAATAGAAGATTGAGGGTGTGGCTTGTCAACAGTTGCTTGTCAATACCATACGAAATATATATGTTTCTTTCTTTCTTTTTCTTTATTATTCTGGCAATATTAAGGGTGTGGCTTTTCCATTATGTTCTAGCTTTTCTTTTCTTTTTATTTCGTTTCTTTTTTTTTCTTGATAACTGTGGATGTTCGATTGTATGCTTTTGTTTCTGTCTGCCCAGACATCATATTCTTGCTGATATTTCTTGCTGATATTCGACTGTGTTCTTTTTTCTTTTCTTGAAAATACAGTATGTTTCTTTTTTCTCTCTTGAAAATAGAAGATTGAGGGTGTGGCTTGTCAACAGTTGCTTGTCAATACCATACGAAATATATATGTTTCTTTCTTTCTTTTTCTTTATTATTCTGGCAATATTGAGGGTGTGGCTTTTCCATTATGTTCTTGCTTTTCTTTTCTTTTGATTTCGTTTTTCTTTTCTTTTTTCTTTTCTTGAAAATACAGTATGTTTCTTTTTTTTTCTTGAAAATAGAAGATTGAGGGTGTGGCTTGTCAACAGTTGCTTGTCAATACCATATGAAATATATGTTTCTTTCTTTTTTTTTCTTTATTATTCTGGCAATATTGAGGGTGTGGCTTTTCCATTATGTTCTTGCTTTTCTTTTCTTTTGATTTCGTTTCTTTTTTTCTTCTTGAAAACTGTGGATGTTCGATTGTATGCTTTTGTTTCTGTCTGCCCAAACATCATATTACTGGACTATTAACTGGTTTTTTTGTTTTTTAATTTTGTAAATTTGATTTTGTCTAGTTGAGTTTGTTAATTTTTTCAGTTGGTGTTTTATTTAACAAAACTAACATTGGATATATTTAGATATGTGGGTTTTCTATTTTATTTATTTTTTAAATATCTATGGTTTCGATTGGAATGATAACATGTTGGTTTTTCATCATGTTGAAGATGATGAAAAAGCTCAGAAGATGGAAGAGGATGAAGATGAGGATGAATATGGGAGATGGGATGCAATGGGAGATGGGATGCAAGTAGAAGAGGATGAAGCTGAGTATAACACCTCACAATTTTAAATCAAGTAATTAAAATATTAAGTGAGCAATCAAGTGATGGATTAGTAAAAAATCCAAAAGATTAGGCCAAAATACAAAGAAAAGGCAAAACGGTAATTAGCCAACACGCAACCCTAGGAAGATAAAAATTGAGTAGAAGGTCTCAGATGGTAAAAATAACCCTGGAAATGGGTTCAGAACGAAAAATTGAGTGGACAGGCAAGTTTCAGAAAAATCAGTGAATAGTGTATTTCACGGGTAAAAATACCGCGGTACGATTGCACCGTAAAACGTGCCGATTGAGTTTTGAGCTCTAGGTTTCAAATATGAGTTAAAAATGGTCTAATGAGTTAGGAAATATGATTTCTTATAATATTCGATGAAATTAATACAGTTTGGGGAAGCGTGCCAATGGCGCGCATAATAGCTTAAAACAGTGTTTTCTCCGAACGAATCGAGGACTCTTAATTCATCTGATCAAGCCTAATTAAAGGGGAATAGTTAATGTTAAAAATTTGAGTTTCTAAATAGGTTGTGAATTTACGGACGTTTAGTGGAATCGGAGGAAAATTCGGATTAGTTTTAAATCGCGTGAGGTGGCGGTGGGACCCACCCCACTTAAGTGACTTAAGCCACATGTGCTTGGCACTATTCATGCATCACTTTCATCCCTCTTCTTGCTCAAACCCGCAGCCACCATAGCCCTTCCCCTCCAAGATTTCATTTCACCATAACTTAGCCATTTCTTCACCAAATCCATTGATTCTTGTCTTGAAATTTGATGGAAATGGCCTTCTAAATCCATTGGTGGTACTCCCAAGCCTTGAAAGCCACTAGATTTTGAGAAAAACCCTCCCAAAGCTGCGGCCCTTTCCTTTAGATATGTGAAAATGGTGTTGATTGATGCTCCAATGGTGGAGTATGTTTAGGAGGAGCCTTGTGCCAAGCTTTTGGGTGAGTTTCCTTGTGTTCCAATGGTTTAATTTTGTGGTTGAATTTATGAATCCTAAAGAGGGCTTGTTGGATTGATGTGTTTAGAGAGCTCAATTGGAAAATGTTTGTACATGAATGTGTCTTAGAATGATGTGTAGTAGCCATAAATGCAATAAAAATTATTGATGAAAAATGTGAATTTTTAACTTAGAAAATTTTGAGGTTGTCATGACTTTGAGTTTTGAAAATGTGTTAGGATTGGATTGATGAGTTGTTGTATGATTGTATGTTGATATAATAGGATTGTATGAGGTGTGGAATGATTAAAGTTGTATGGAAATTCCTTGGAATGCCATAGGGTAAAATTCGATTCTTTGAGGAAAGATTGAGGAATTGATGTTGAAAAATGATTTGGATGATGATTTGTGTAGTTATATGGTGCTTAGATGGGTTGTGTTGTGCTTGGAGAGTGTTTGAATCAATGGAAAAAAATGAATTGTGTTAGAGACCTAAATGAGCCCAGAATGAAATATTTCGCAAAACGATGCGTAAATGTCGGAAAACGGAAAAACGACGATTGAACTAGCCTCTAAACAACCTAAGGGAGTGTTATAAAATGAGAAAGAAAATTTAGGAAAATAAATCTCAAATTTACACCTACAATGGCCGAACCATCAAGGGAGGATGGGGAGGATTTTTGTGTTTTTGCATTTTGATACTATTTGACGAGTACTGATGGATGTACGTTATTGTATAGGTTGCCGTACGTCGACCTGAATCCCGAATCTTGAATCAGTGAATTGCCCTTGGTCCGGGACCAAGTGGATTGAGGTAAGAAATTGGTTCATTGCATGTGTAATTATAAATTAACATGTATGGGTTGAACTGAGAGTGATTGGGAATGTCCTCTGTGTAGGCATTCCGCTGTGTACTGAGTTGAGGGATAAGCTGCTGCAGAGCTTGTGGAAACAATATTTCAGGTAACCTCTTGGTACTGGGGCTTGTTCCCCTTTTCTGTTCCACCTTTCCAGTTGATGGCAACGGTAGGAAGTGTGTATGAATAGTATAGAACACATGAGCATGCATGCATTATTGCTATGGTTACTGCAGTACCGAGTCTCTGGCAAGTAGACAGTTTTATTAGCCTTCGGGCATTTTCGGACTTCCGCTGGATAGGTCTCCAGGAGGGAGTTCCAGTTGACTGCGGTCATGGTGTGTGATCCGGGTAGGAGCACACTAGGAATGTCTTTGGCGTTTTGGTTGGTTTGGGCATCATGGTTGTGGTTTCTGTGAACACACCTTGGATGATACCCAAAGGCTTATATATGCCGAGGGCGTACGTGGAATTGGGGTTACCATCCCGTATCGTCGTATTTTGTTTTCTTTATATTCCTCATTCTCTAAATCCCTTGCTATATCCCGTTTTCAAAGTGGTTGTTTTATTCTATTGATATGCATCGAAGTGAACCATTGGGTGGAGTTTTCTCCAGAACCTCTTGGTTACTGAGATATATTCGTATATCTCACCCCGTCTCGGGGCATTTATTTCAGGAGGTAGCAGTGGAGCAGGAGCCTCGGGCAAGAGGCCCGCAGAGTGAGCGATGGAGCGTTTCTTATTTTGCATTTTGTTGGCCGTGTGGCCTAGGCTAGACTTAGGGCATGAACATGTCATTTGTATTTATTAGTAGCTTCATTAGCATCTTGTTCATGCCATTTTGCCTAAGTCTAGTAGTGATGTATTTGGTTATGTTGTCTTTTAAATTAAGTTGAAATTTTAGAAGAATGTAATTTGAAGTTTTAGTTTCAAGTTGTAATTTGTAAAGCCATATTGTAATAGTATTGATGCATGTCTAATTATGATGGAAGGGCCTTAGGCCTATTTTAGGTTATGATAATATGTATGATGGAAATATGCATGAAAAAGGTGTTAGTGATTGCAACTACTTAAGAATGATTAATATGGATTCTATGTTTAATAACTATAAACTGGATTGGGTTGTAAGTGCCCCAAGGCGTTGTTGGTCCTTGTGTGTGCCACCCATTGGATTATTACTGTATTATCATGTGTTTATTAGGTACATTTGAGGTTTAAATGATCTTTTACAAATTTGAGATTATTGGAAAAACAAAGGAAACTCTGGCGAATTTTCTGTAGAATTGACAGATTTTAGGCAAACTTTGGGAGAGCATATCTCCCTCCATAGAGGTCCCCTAGGGACGTGCCATATGCCATTTTGAAGGTTGAGATGTCCTCTACCTTGTGTCAAAATTTAAGGAAAATATGGGTTGATCTTCGGCCTGAAATAAATAGAGGAACGCGGACTGCTCATGTGCCCCTGCACCTGAGGCAGATTCTGGACCGGATTTGGGAAATTAATTCCCGCTTCATTTCTCAGTCAAATTGAGTGTGTGATATATCAAAATGAAGTTTGAGATGTCTCGTTTGTAGGATAAAAATTTGAGAGTACTTGGTTGAGGGGATTGAGTGCAGTAATTCGAGCAATGTGAGTGGTTTGGAGCTGTTTTTGGGGTTGTTTGGGCTAATTGCTTATCCAACTTCAAACGGCGATAACCGGAGCAAATGAGCTCCGAATTGAGCGTATGTTAGCTTGTTAAAAAGGGAATTAAGTAAAACAAAGATATAATCTGAGAAGAAGGGTTGGTTGCGATCGGTTTGGTCGCAGAAAAACTTAGAGTGAAACATGTTCGAATTGGTAAAAAACGTAAAGTTGGAAATTGGCTAAGTGAGTTTATGGGAACTCCTTAGTAACTTATAATAAGTAACGTAAGTGATAAAAATAGTTTAAATAAGTCTTCCGCAAGAGTTTACGATTACGGTCACAGCTTTTAATTATTACGCCTTTTTATGTTTTAAATGCTCGCGTAATAATCGGAAAAAAATTTATTCGCGTTTTATAAATGAACTGCTGTGATTGTAACTGCGCTTAATATCATAATTAATGTTAACAATACTGGTACGTAACGGGCTGTTACACTGAGAAGATGGAAGAGGATGAAGATGAGGATGAAGCTGAGATGATGGAAGAAGATGAGGATGAATATGGGAGATGGGATGCAATGGGAGATGAGAAGCAAGTAGATGAGGATGAAGATGAGAAGATGGAAGAGGATGAAGATGAGGATGAAGCTGAGATGATGGAAGAAGATGAGGATGAATATGGGAGATGGGATGCAATGAGAGATGGGATGCAATGGGAGATGATGACCCAACCAGCCTGTATTGTTTGGCAACACTCCTACAAAGGTGTCATTACCTAGGTATGGTACTTCTGCCATTTCTTTTCTTTTCTTTTCTTTTCTTTTTTTCTTGAAAATGTTTGATTATATGCTGATATTTCTTGCTTGAAAAGATTGAGTATGTGGGTTTCTTGCTGATATTCGACTTTGTTCTTTCCTTTCCTTTTTTTTCTTGAAAATAGAGATTGAGGGTGTGGCTTGTCTTTTGTCAATACCATATGAAATATATGTTTCTTTCTTTCTTTTTCTTTATTATTCTGGCAATATTGAGGGTGTGGCTTTTCCATTATGTTCTTGCTTTTCTTTTGTTTCGATTTTGTTTCTTTTTTTTCTTGATAATACAGTGGATGTTCGATTGTGTGCTTTTGTTTCTGTCTGCCCAGACATCTTATTACTGGACTATTAACTGGTTTTTTTGTTTTTTAATTTTGTCTAGTTGAGTTTGTTAGTTTTTTCAGTTGGTGTTTTATTTAACAAAACTAACATTGGATATATTTAGATATGTGGGTTTTCCATTTTATTTATTTTTTAAATATTAATGGTTCTTTCTTTCTTTCTTTCGTTTTTTTTTCGCAATATTTAGATGTTGGTTTCGATTGGAATGATAACATGTTGGTTTTTCATCATGTTGAAGATGATGAAAAAGCTGAAAAGATGGAAGATGATGAGGATGAAGCTGAGGAGATGGAAGAAGATGAAGATGATGAAGAAGCTGAGAAAATGGAAGAAGATGAGGATGAAAATGAGGATGAAGCTGAGAAGATGGAAGAAGATGAAGATGAGGATGAAGCTGAGAAGATGGAAGAAGATGAGGATAAAGATGATGAAAAAGCTGAGAAGATGGAAGAAGATGAGGATGAAGTTCATGAAGAACTTGAGAAAGGTCTTAACCTAGAGGACCGATCAACCCAAAAGCAGTCTCGGGTTGTTTGGACCGAAGAGCTACATCAGTCGGTGTTTTGTGGCCGCTGTTAATGACTTGGGTGTTGACAGTAAGTTATTCACTCTTTCTCTACAATGCAAAGTAGTTGTTATCTTAATTGTTATTAATTGCTACAATTGGTCAATCAATTGATGTTTTTGCTTTATTTTAGCAATACTTTTATTATATTTTTGTGTAGAAATAGCAATCAAATCCTAATAATATTACAATGTGAAAACTAGTTCCATCACCTCTCTTTGCAAACTTTATTTCCACAAGTGTCTTCACATCCACTGCCCAGAATCCAACCATAATTCTTGGAACATCTGTCTCAGCCCCACTTGGATATATAATTTCTGTCATAATATTGGAATCTGCACCAAAATAAAAAATGGCTTCTCCGTTGTTAATACCAGTGTGCATTTCTAAATAACAAACAAATCCACTGCCCATGTATTCCTCTATTTCAGTAATCCTTTCCTTGGAGTAAGCTAATATACTTATTTGGCATCTCTCGAAAACTGAACAAATCAAAATTCAAATTTTCCTTAATTCGATCATGATTAATTTGGTCTCATGCGAGCTGGAAGCTGCCCAATTGGTCCCAACCGTGTCTTCCATTCGCTGCCAAAAATGGAACAATGATGCCTTTTTCCATTCCTGTGAAAACTCTGGGTTTTTTTTTTTGTATTGCAAAAGTATATGTTTGCTGTATTTTTCCAATTGCTGTATTTTTTTGTTCAACATTATTTTGAATGCTTTCTGAAATACTCTTCCTAATATGTAGTGCACTGGAGTAGATGTCATGGCATTATTGTTAATGAAGTCTGACACATTTGTATGTTCTTTTGATTGCAGAGGTTGTACCTAGAAAAATTCTTCAATTGATGAAGGCTGAGAAGCATCTTACTAGGGCGCATGTGGCCAGCCATCTGCAGGTATTTTTTTCTTTTCCTTTCTGCTTTAATTTCATAAAACCATAGTTTTTCATTTATAGAACTTTATTTGTTTTTTTAATTGCTGCAGAAATAAAGACTTCGACCGAAAAGAATCAGGTCTATGGCAACCCAGCAAGTCAGTCCTTTTAAATATCCTCTTCATCTGGTGAGATGATTAGTCCTAGGCAAACAAGTAATATTGTGCCATTTCAGGGGTTGGCTGACCAAAGCCAGGATGGCAGTTATGCTTCACATCTTACCAATTTAAGCTCAATAGGCTCAATCTTAAATGAAGACTTGGACTTGGACTTTGATTCTGACTTTGATCTTTATGATCCTACACAAATGATTGACTCGGATTATTACACAAATGATTGACTCGGATTATTTGTTGTCTATGTAGTTGATAACACCAATTATTTGTTGTCTATGTAGTTGTAAATGGGATTCAAATTTAATTCTTTGGCTTCCCAGATTTGTTCTCTACTGAGATTGACCTCCATTCATTTGTATTTTCTTTGAGTTTGTATAACCAACAAGTCACGTAACCATGCATTCTTTCTATTTTTATACTTTTATTTTCACTATTGTTCTTGTTTGGTTAATAATTAGTCTGATCAACATCGACATTTTTTGTGAATGATTGAACAAGATTATTTGTAAAGACTGATGAGTCTAATGTGGATGGAAAATTTAGCTTTCTAAAAATTATCAACAAGAGTTGTTATATTTTTTGAAAAGGAGTAATTATTCTACCTAATTGATAAAAACATATATGACGTAAGAAGATGACAAATATATA
>NW_026897556.1:0-33962 GCF_033153095.1 Gastrolobium bilobum
TATATTCTAGTCACATTTAACATAGACTAAACACCCTGAGAGAATATGGAAGTAAAGAAAATTCCAGAGGTGATACTATGCTCAGGGCAAAAGATGCCACTGATAGGCATGGGAACTGCACCAAATCCTCTTACACCACAAGAAGCTCTCATTTCCATCTTCATTGATGGCTTTGATGTTGGATACAGACACTTTGACACTGCTTCTCTCTATGGAAGCGAGGAGCCTCTAGGAAAAGCTGTGGCAAAGGCTTTAGAGCTAGGCCTTATAAAAGGCCGTGATGAAGTCTTCATCACTTCAAAACTTTGGTGCACTGATGCACAACATGACCTTGTTCTTCCAGCTCTAAAAACCACACTGCAGTTGAGTATAACCCTCTTCCCAAGTTTGTTAATTTCTCTATTTGTAATCTTCCTCTGGATGATGCTTGTTTTCTATGTTTCCTTGAAACTGTTTAGGAAGCTGGGGCTGGAGTATGTAGATCTCTATTTGATTCATTGCTGCGGTCAATCAGGTATGAAAATTTAGCAATGGAAGATTGATTTTGACACAGTGATGAACACTTGTTGGTGACCCCATTCAATTGGTTTTAGGTGGAAATGAACCCATCATGGCAGCAGGGGAAACTTAGAGAATTCTGCAAGCAGGAAGGAATCCATGTGAGTGCATGGTCACCACTAGGAGCATACAAAACTTCGTGGGGTTCAAATGCAGTGATGGAAAACCCAATCCTTATGGAAATAGCTCGTGCAAGACAGAAGAGCGTGGCTCAGGTGCTCTTACTATCTCAGACTTGAACTACTCCGCATTTTAACTATTGTCACCATGAAGTTTTAAACTTTAAATAAAGAGTTTAGTAAACCAATAGGTTGGTTTGTGGGAACGTAAATTCATGTAATCAGTCTTTTGCAAATGCAAGATAAGGCTATCTAATATAAACCCACACAATAGGTCTGAGCATTTCCAAGACCTATGTTGAGAGCTTAATGGCATAGGATTGATCCAGTCTAGCCGAATAAGGCCACAAAGACATTAAAACTTTTCCAACAAAGTTTTTAACACAGCTGCGTACCCAGGACTCGTACTCGAGGCCATTGGTTAACCTCGAACAACCCCATGTCATCGATCGACATGATGGTTGGCTGTGCTTTATTTCTCTGAATGTTTTCTTGTTGGATGTGAAAAATGCTTTTAAGAAAAAGTTATAGAGATCACTTGTAAAAGTACAGAGTTAAGCAGGATTTTTTTTCTCCTTGTTATTCCACAATGCAACCACTCAAAGGGGGAGAGACAATTTGCCAAGTACATATGAAAAGTGAAACATTTTTTTTTATTTCAATCAATCAATAAAAATAAACCTGTGTATGGTACGCGCACAATCTTTGACCATTCAGAAAAAGTTTCACAGTTTCACCGGGACTAAAGTAATGACTTGCACGAGAGTATGTAAAGAGTGTGTGAGTGTATCGTTACTCAAGTTATAAATAAGAAATAATGTTGTATGGAGTATCCGTTTTTTATTTGGACTTAATCTCTCATTTTGATAACCTGGTGGTTCATAAACAAATTATACAGGTAGCACTAAGATGGATATACGAGCAAGGGACAAGCCCCATTGCGAAAAGCTTCAACAAGGAGAGGATGAAACAAAACCTTGAAATATTTGATTGGGAACTGAGCCAGGAGGAATTACAAAAATTGAGCCAGATTCCACAGCGTAGGACAGTTACTGGAGAACAATTTGTATCAGAAAACGGGCCCTTCAAGTCCTTGGAAGAACTGTGGGATGGAGAACCCTGAAATCATTCCTTGTAGCAGCAAAATGTCATCCAAATATATGTTTGTGTATAACTCCATACCCATGGAGTGGATTTATCAATGTTGCCAACCCATTTAATGGGATAAGATTTGGTTATTAACTTGTTATGCCTGTTTTGTTGTATTGTTAGTAACTTTTCCTAAACGTAAGTAACTAGGATCTATCCATCAAAATATTCATAGTGAAGGAGATTAGTCTCTAATAAAAACTCACTTCATTCTGTCCTACTCTTGATAATTTAGAGGTACACCATATCTTGTGCTATTGAATATTATTTATAGATGGGAGTGTATCCTCTAGTGTATTATTTAACATAATCCTGTCATGTAAGAGAATCCTAAAAGTGAATGAATGGTGATAAGGGAAGAATGGTGATAAGGGAAGAAAGAGGAAAAAATATTAGAATATGAATTTATAAAATCATCACTTAGGTGTTTCTCTTCCGAAAGGAGCTGCCATAGTTTGCAGCAAGGGCTTGTAGTTTTAATTCAGGGAAGAAGTGTGAGTTTCTGTCACTGAGGTTTTGTATCAAATAGATTGTGAGCAATGAAACAAATATCACAAAAAACAGTTGTTGGCTTCGATCATTCAAGCTCTAGGTTCCATCCCACATGATCATGCTAATTGCTCAAAGTAAATAACACTGTAATATCATGTATATATGTTTCATCAAGTGAATTATCAAATGAAATTAAACCAAATCAAGAATTCATACATATTAATATAGAACCATCAAAATCAAAATCAGCATCATACACAAGTTTAAATAAAAGAACAGAATGAATAGCAATCCTAAAATTCATCAAACAGAAAAGAACTGTGTTAGTGTTACCGTTTGCAAGGTGAAATATAAACCACCGCTTAAAAAAAACAAATAACCCTTTCTGTTCTTTCACTTCAAAAGCGATAAACTCCTATCCCAATATATAACATACTTATGTGGTGCCAGCGGTAAAAAAAGAAAAAAGAAAAAAAGAAAAAAAAAAAACAATGATGAAAGTGGAGTTCTTTTAAAAATTACTCATTAATAAGTCTGCCAATAAATATTTTTGTTTGAAAATTACAGTATATGTTAATTTTTACGACATTTAAAGGATTTAAAGTTTCTTGTTGGAGATACTTATCTACTTACAGAAGTATGTGAGATCTTTGGGGAGGGGCCGCTTTAATTGATACTAAACTCTAACTTAAGATTAATCTCATTCGTAATTGGCTCAAAAAGTTAAGTTTATAAGGAAATCTGAGAGGCTGACTTGTCTCAAACAAGTAATTAAAGAGATCATGTTAGGAAAATAAAGAGAAAAAAATATTTGAAGCTCATATACTTTTATGTGTATATATAAAAATAATTATATCTCTCTCAACATCAAAAAAACTTTAAACCAATGTTTTAATATAGCATAACATAAAACTCCTGGTGTTTAAAACAAAATATCTGATGTAAAAGTTTTATAAAATACGTATGACTAGCGGTGTAAATAGGTTAGGTTAAGCTAGGCTAGGTTTTGCCTTAAATAGGCTAGGTTTGTGTTAAAAACATTTAGTCTCACCTGACCTGTTAGTCTGTGTAGGCCCCGAAATATAAGTCTGGCTTGACTTATGTTTAAAAAATAAAAGTTTTAACCTAAGCTTGTTAGCCTGTTTAAACCTATTAAACATTCAACAATTAAAAGAATAATTAAAATAATATTTCTTTATTATTCAAAATAATTAAAATAATAATTTTATTTATATTTTTAACATAAATAATATAATATAGGCCGACTTGTAGGCTAATAGGCCCGACATGTACAAAAAAGTTTATGACTTGTTTTCGAAATAGATTTTCTTAAAAGCCTAGGCCTGTTCTATTTTATTATTTGTAATAGGCTAAGTCAGGACTAATATAGGTGGAGCCAATTACACCCCTACGTATGACCAAATGCTTATATGAACAGTTCAAAATATATAGGATCAGATAATTATTCAACCAACATTACAAATGATCTTGGAGACCAAGATCACAGGATCGAACATTACAAATTAGAAGTCAAATCGAATCGATGACACAATTTAAGGTGACCAAAACTTTCACACGCAATGTTGGCCTTGTTTGTGTAAGAATTGCGCAAGTATATCCAATCACAAGTAATTTAGGGTCTTTGAATCTCAGTTATCGTTCTCACAAAGATCTTGTCGATGTGAATTAAAAATAAAAATTGTCCACAAGAGCACTATATAGCTGTAGCTGTGCCAGATGCAAGTATTGTCTGCACGGGGAGCTCATGGCGGGGAGACACCGCCAACCATGGACCAAGTGAGCAGCAACATTAAGTGGGCTCGGAACTCCACAATCAAACCCAAAACCTTAAGGCATTAGGTGCATGGGTCCTTCCACTTATATAGTGCTCACTTAGTCCATTCTTAACCAATGTGGGACCTTTTTCACTCAATCATTCACACTTGGATTCCTCAACACTTCATACCAATGTCGTGGATTTATAAATATGTTTATTGGGTTTGCACTTATGTATTGTTTTAGGTTTATACTATGTCTACGTATTTGACTTTGAGATTAGATATTGAGGTAGGATATTTATACTATCAATTATTTCTACTATCACTCTAATATAACTATGTACTTTGGGGAGTACATCAAAAATTGTTTTTCTTTTCTTTCTTTTCAAAAACTTTTCAGATATTGTCTGTTGAAAAGTGGGATCCAACGATAATTAGAGTGATAATAGAAAAATGGGATAGTAAAAATATCACCCCTCCTAGATATTATATGTTGGCATTTAGGAGTGAACAACTTCAAAGTGTTATAAACTATCAACAACTTTAAAATAAAAAAGGAATATGAGTGATATGCGAACAAAATGATGAGCAATATTTTATCAATCAAGCTGTGCAAGAAAAAACGTTGGAAGTAAAACTCAATATGTGAGAATGTTATACCCTGATAAAAATAATTTCTCTATTGAAAATTTCTTCTGATGATTTGATTTCATGGCAAGAAAAGAAAATATAAGTAATTTATCATGAAAGAAAATATGTCTGTCGTTGAAATACTTGCTTAAACCGTTTCTTTTTCTTTCAGATTTCAGGTTTAAAACACTTCCAATTTTTATTTTATATTTTTTGTGAAGGAGGGTGCTTGACAAGAAAACGAATCCTCTCATATTTTATTTAACATGATCATATTACATGGAAGAATCTTAACCATATAAAGGTGAATCAACACTAATGATTTTGTAACTACTTATTTCAATCTATTTTTTCTCTCTTATCTGATTATTATTAATCCATCTTTGTATGATTATGATTCTCTCATATAACATGGTCATTTTAATAAATACTATCTTTGTGTGATTATGATTCTCTCACATAACATGGTCATGTTAATAAATACATGACAGGACTCACTCCCCAATTGACAATGAGGATTGGCATATCTAATCCAACATTTTGCACACGTTCGAGGTGGTTTATATTCGATTCTAAGATTTTTCTCTGTCTCTGGTCTTGCAAGCGAGGTGCTTTCTCATCTAAACTTTTTATCTAAAGAAACAAAGGGTGCTTAATTAATGAATTAAATACTTCTTCCCCCATTGTTCATATCTTAAGAAGGAAGAAACAAAGTAGGGGAAGGATCCGTTTACAATTTTTTTTACAAATTACACTAAGTATGACCGGTCATACTCTTGATTAAAGTATAACCGGTCATACTTAGTGTAGTTTGTAAACAAAAAATTTATAAATATAACCTTCCCCAACAAAGTATTATTAATTTGTGGAATGTCAACGACGGGATATGCTTTAAGCCTTAAAAAAATATCATTCCTTTTTATTCTTTTTTTCTCTTTCAGTCTATCTATTGACTTTAAGCAAATCAAGTTGTCAGAGTACCACAATTATATTATATCATATTCTTGTTATTAAACTTTAAATAGAATAACACAAATTAATAATACAAAAAAATATTAAACTTCAAAAAAGTAACCATTTTATTTTGATTTTTTTCCTTATTTATAAATCTTGACCAGTCATGATGAATGGTGTCTGTTGGCAGTGAAGAGTCGTGATTGTTCGACGATAAAAAGTCATACTTTTTCACTAGTAATAGCTAAACTTTAAATAGAATAACAGAAATTAATAATACAAAAAAATATTAAACTTCAAAAAAGTAACTAGTTTATTTTGATTTTTTTCCTTATTTATAAATCTTGACCGGTCATGATGAATGGTGCCTGTTGGCAGTGAAGAGTCGTGACTGTTCGACGGTGAAAAGTCATACATGTTCACTAGTAATAGTTATGTTTGTCCAACAATGTAAAGACATATCTCTTCGCACCCAACTTCTTATCATAACATTTGAATTCTATAAAATTTCTAACAATTAAGACCAAACATATCTCAACTCGCTGAGTACTTATCAGAAACACCTATACATATTGTAGTCACATTTTACACAAACCAAACACACTGAGAGAATATGGATGCAAAGAAAATCCTAGAGGTAACACTAAACTCAGGGAAAAAGATGCCACTAATAGGCCTAGTAACTGCAGCACATACTCTTCCACCACATGAAGCTCTCACCTCAATCTTCATTGATGACTTTTAAGTTGGATACAGACACTTTAACACTGCTTTTTTCTATGGAAGCGAGGAGCCTCTAGGAAAAGCTGTGGCAAAGGCTTTAGAGCTAGGCCTTATAAAAGGCCGTGATGAAGTCTTCATCACTTCAAAACTTTGCTGCACTGATACACAACATGACCTTGTTCTTCCAGCACTAAAAACCACACTGCAGTTGAGTATAACCCTCTTCCCAAGTTTGTTAATTTCTCTATTTGTAATCTCCCTCTGGATGATGCTTGTTTTCTAAGTTTCCTTGAAACTGTTTAGGAAGCTGGGACTGGAGTATGTGGATCTCTATTTGATTCATTGGCCAGTGAGGCTGAAACCTGGAGTTGAATTTTTTCATATGTCAAAGGAGGATGTGCTGCCCTTTGACATAAAAGGAACATGGGAAGCTATGGAAGAGTGCCACAGATTTGGTTTAGCCAAGTCTATTGGTGTCAGCAACTTTGGCATCAAAAAGCTCAACCAACTCTTAAAAAATGCTACTATCCTTCCTGCTGTCAATCAGGCATGAAAATTTAGCAAAGGAAGCTTGATTTTGACACAGTGATGAACACTTATTGGTGATCCCATTCAATTGGTTTTAGGTGGAAATGAGCCCATCATGGCAGCAGGGGAACCTGATAAGTCCATGATTTGTGACTTTGAACATGTGTTTTGATGTTAAAATGGGAATGAAAGGGATATCTTTTGTAAATTAAAACCCCAAATATTGCATTGAAGTGAAGAATTCTGATTTTAATACTAATGGGCTGATTTTGTATGTTTCAGGCCCAAATTAGTGTTATTTCTCCAAGCAAAAAGAATGAAGAAAAATTGGGCAATCCTTTGTTGATCAGAAGCCCGAAGTAAGAAAATAAAGAAACAAAGGTGGAAAAAGCCAAACCAAAAGAAGAAAATAAAAGAATGGGCCAGATGAAGACCAACCAACCAATGGCCCAAAGAAGAAAAGAAGAAAAGTGAGAAAAGAAAGAAAAGAAGGGAAACAAGAGACAAAGGCAGAATCGTGAGAAAGATCAGAAAGGATGAAAAAAACCTAGCACTCAAACCGTCCAAGAAAACCCACCTCCATCTAGACCCTCATCTCAACCGCTCATTCCAAATCCCTTCACCGATCTAGACCGCCCTTCATAATCAGTCGAAGACACAGAACCCTAACGCCACCATGATTCTTTTCTTGAATCGAACCACCCACAACACAAACCCTACCCGATTTTTGAAGACAATAAAAAATCCAAACAAGTTGACGAGCTGGAGGTTGTTAGTAGTTGTAGCTGGAGCTGCTTTTGGGGTGCGTTGCTGATCGCGCAAGGGACACCCACGATCGAGTGGAGCGAGGAGCATACGTACGGTGGAGGAGGTGATTTGGGATCAGCTATAAAGAAAGGGATAAAGGCATTTTTGTAGGATACTCTCTCCCTACCTCTCTTCTCTCGACTGAATTTTATTTTTGCTCTTAGAATATTTTTATGTTACTGTTTTCTGTTTCTGTTTTCGATTTTTAGTATTTTATGTTTTCTAATTTTTTATGAGCACTGCTTCAGGGCTATCGGCTGTTGATAGCTCCTGAGTTTTATTTTTAGTACATTTTTAAGTTTCTGTTTTTATCATGTACTCTTGCTGTATGTTAGCTCATCAACCTGTGGTGATGAGCTAATTCTCTTAGAGTTGGGTTGAAAGAGTACCTGGAACTCATTGTTATTAGATGATGTTTTGATGTTTATATAGTTTATTCCAGTTTGTTTATCATGTACTCTTGTTGTCGCGTATACTTGCGCTCATACTTGCATAACTGTTAGCAAGGCAACATAACCTTAGAGAATTCTGCAAGCAGGAAGGAATCCATGTGAGTGCATGGTCACCACTAGGAGCTTACAAAACTTTGTGGGGTATAAATGCAGTGATGGAGAACCCAATCCTTATGGAAATCGCTCGAACAAGACAGAAGAGCGTGGCTCAGGTGCTCTTACCATCTCAGTCTTAAACTACCCTGCATTATATAACTTTAGTAACCATGAAGTTTAAACTTTTAAGTAAAGGAGTAAACCAATAGGTCCATTCCTTTTTAGTAAATAGATTTCTTTGCATATTTTCTTGTTTGATGAGAAAAATGATTTTTTCTCCTTGTCATTCCACAAAGCAACAGTTCAAATTGAGAGTGTTATGGACCCTTCCTGGTCATGTTGTCCAATGCTTCACTTATTAACATAAGAGAAACAGTAATCCCAATAGTATTTACGCATTAAATGTATCATATCACCAAAAATGATGATCCTAGTACTAAACACGACAACCTTAGTCTCGGAATGGCCCCCATTACGAGGATTCATCACACACTCTATTCCAGTGTATAAGACACCTCACATACACATGCAAAGGGTTGAAGACTCTCTTATATAGAGGTGGACCATAAGGTGGGGGGCGACGCATGAATTGAACAATTTGGAGTGAAGAATTGAGAACTCTTTAGGACCTACGTTTGTTGGTCTTGGAGAGTGAGTCTTGGTCATTTTCCTTAGTGTTTAGCTTGTTATTTTCTGCATATTTCACTGTTAGTGTCTTGTGATTTTTACTATCACAAGTTTTTTTTCTTAATTGTGTCTGTAATTGAAGGAAATAGTGTTTGTTCTGTCTGATCCTTTTAGGCCCAATAAGTTGGGCCCAATATTAAGAGCTCACTTCTAGAACTTTCTAGAGGGAACCTGATCAAGAGCCACAGAGACTCATCGTTGGGGATTCCCCTTTCGCTACATTGCTGCCCATTGTACACTGGCAATGGGTGCAGCATGCCTGGTCTCAAAGACAAGGCTTGGCTAGGTGGTACAACTTTCCTCATCCTTTCTCCCATGCTTGAGAGTGGCCTCTCCTCTTTGTATACTCCCTTCTCCCATTGAAGGGGCATCTTCTAATCTATTCTTCTTCTTATGAGCTGTTATTCTGCAAAATAGTAGAGCAACCATAGCCATTTAGGCATTTACACATACCCTTTTTTTCGCATACAACACATGGGAAGCTCCAACATAGCCTTGGTTCATACCATTGTTACTAAGAATACCCCTAGATTGATATACTATACCCTTTGAGGGATACATCTTTGGCTCTACAAACACCAACAGTTCAGTCTCCATTTTCAGTTTAATTCAATATCAAATTACTGATAACATCAAACACTCACTCTAGTAGTCTTCCCTTCTTTCTTCTCATGCAGCTCATCGTCATAAACACTGATACTTATCCTCTACAAAGGCACTAATATTTCATAACAGAATCCTTAATTTGTTAAGTAAAGCAACTGGCAACCTCATCATTTGTTGCACACTTGGGCTTAGCCTCAATGAAGTATACGTAGGAAGAGGGAGAAACAAGTTGCCAAGTACATATGTGAAGTGTAACATTTCTTAATTTCAAATATTTTCAACCATTTAATAATAATAAAACATTGTGATTTAATAAAAATAAAATAGCGTGAAGTCTAACATTTTTTATGTGGACATAATTTCTCATTTTGATAACCAAGTGGTTCATAAACAAATTACACAATTATGTTCATCAAGGGCAATATCGTTGTCATGCAGCTGGCACTAAGATGGATATACGAGCAAGGGGCAAGTGCCATTGTGAAAATTAATCTATTTAATACAAATCTCCTATGATTATGTAATTGTGTAATCAATGATTAAAATTCCAACAACTGTACAACTCAGCAAATATTATTTCATTTCAACGGAGAGGATGAAACAAAACCTTGAATTATATGATTGGGAACTGGGCCAGGTTGAATCAAAGAAAATCAGCCAGATTCCACAGCGTAGGATGTTTCGAGGAGAACAATTTGTATCAGAAAATGGGCCTTTCAAGTCCTTGGAAGAACTGTGGCATGGTGACCCCTGAAATTATTCCTAGTTGCAGCAAAATGTCATCAAATACAACTTCATATCCATGGCGTGTATTTATCAATGTTGCCAATCAATGATATGGATATAGTTGAATCTCCAGCAAAGTTAGTTTCCCAAGTTAGTCGTTATTCAATTGTTGATTGGGTTTGCACTTGAGGACATTTTTAATTTTACCCCCATTTAACTTGTGAAAATTGTATTTCAAGTTCCTAAAACAACAGTGACATAGGGATATGCCAACTGTTGTCAGTGGAAGAAAACTGTTGTTGGAAAACAGCAATTACTTTAGTATTTTCGTTAAACTGGAAGCAATTTTTGTTTTCTGTTAAAGCATCTTAATGACAAATGAGGGAAGGGGAAATTGACACCCAAATTACTTCCAAACTCTGTTTTAAACCCAATTTTTGTCACTTGTTTTTTTTGTTCAAATCTGAAATTATTTTTCTGTTTTAAAACTTAAAAGAAAATTATTAAAAAATTATTTTACAAGTCTTTTAGTTAAGTTATTTTTCTAGGCAGTTAGTAAAAATCTTTTCATCAACTAAAATCACTGTTTTAAAAAGAGAAAATCTCCACAAAACCATTTTCAGCGTACTAGTTTAGAATAGTAGTAGCGTTTAATTTGATTTTATTTTATTTTTAGTTATGTTTAGCAATTACCAATTTATTCCAAGTTAGAACGCAAAGATCCTTGTGGGAACGATAACTGGGACTCACAAAAAGCCATATATTACTTGTTGTCGCGTATACTTGCATAACTGTTAGCAAGGCAACAGAACCTTAGAGAATTCTGCAAGCAGGAAGGAATCCATGTGAGTGCATGGTCACCACTAGGAGCTTACAAAACTTTGTGGGGTACAAATGCAGTGATGGAGAACCTAATCCTTACAGAAATCGCTCGAACAAGACAGAAGAGCGTGGCTCAGGTGCTCTTACCATCTCAGTCTTAAACTACCCTGCATTATATAACTTTAGTAACCATGAAGTTTTAAACTTTTAAGTAAAGGAGTAAACCAATAGGTCCATTCCTTTTTAGTAAATAGATTTCTTTGCATATTTTCTTGTTTGATGAGAAAAATGATTTTTTTCTCCTTGTCATTCCACAAAGCAACAGTTCAAATTGAGAGTGTTATGGACCCCTCCTGGTCATGTTGTCCAATGCTTCACTTATTAACATAAGACAAACAGTAATCCCAATCGTATTTACGTATTAAATGTATCATATCACCAAAAATGATGATCCTAGTACTAAACACGGCAACCTTAGTCTCGGAATGGCCCCCATTATGAGGATTCATCACACACTCTATTCCGGTGTATAAGACACCTCACATACACATGCAAAGGGTTGAAGACTCTCTTATATAGAGGTGGACCATAAGGTGGGGGGCGACGCATAAATTGAACAATTTGGAGTGAAGAATTGAGAACTCTGTAGGACCTACGTTTGTTGGTCTTGGAGAGTGAGTCTTGGTCATTTTCCTTAGTGTTTAGCTTGTTATTTTCTGCATATTTCACTGTTAGTGTCTTGTGATTTTTACTATCACAAGTTTTTTTCTTAATTGTGTTTGTAATTGAAGGAAATAGTCTTTGTTCTGTCTGATCCTTTTAGGCCCAATAAGTTGGGCCCAATATTAATAGCTCACTTCTAGAACTTTCTAGAGGGAACCTTATCAAGAGCCACAGAGACTCATCGTTGGGGATTCCCCTTTCGCTACATTGCTGCCCATTGTACACTGGCAATGGGTGCAGCATGTCTGGTCTCAAAGACAAGGCTTGGCTAGGTGGTACAACTTTCCTCATCCTTTCTCCCATGCTTGAGAGTGGCCTCTCCTCTTTGTATACTCCCTTCTCCCATTGAAGGGGCATCTTCTAATCTATTCTTCTTCTTATGAGCTGTTATTCTGCAAAATAGTAGAGCCACCATAGCCATTTAGGCATTTAATCATACCCCTTTTTTTCGCATACAACACATGGGAAGCTCCAACATAGCCTTGTTCATACCATGGTTACTAAGAATACCCCTAGATTGATATACTATACCCTTGGAGGGATACATCTTTGGCTTTACAAACACCAACAGTTCAGTCTCCATTTTCAGTTTAATTCAATATCAAATTACTGATAACATCAAACACTCACTCTAGTAGTCTTCCCTTCTTTCTTCTCATGCAGCTCATCGTCATAAACACTGATACTTATCCTCTACAAAGGCACTAATATTTCATAACAGAATCCTTAATTTGTTAAGTAAAGCAACTGGCAACCTCATCATTTGTTGCACACTTGGGCTTAGCCTCAATGAAGTATACGTAGGAAGAGGGAGAAACAAGTTGCCAAGTACATATGTGAAGTGTAACATTTCTTAATTTCAAATATTTTCAACCATTTAATAATAATAAAACATTGTGATTTAATAAAAATAAAATAGCGTGAAGTCTAACATTTTTTATGTGGACATAATTTCTCATTTTGATAACCAAGTGGTTCATAAACAAATTACACAATTATGTTCATCAAGGGCAATATCGTTGTCATGCAGCTGGCACTAAGATGGATATACGAGCAAGGGGCAAGTGCCATTGTGAAAATTAATCTATTTAATACAAATCTCCTATGATTATGTAATTGTGTAATCAATGATTAAAATTCCAACAACTGTACAACTCAGCAAATATTATCTCATTTCAACGGAGAGGATGAAACAAAACCTTGAATTATTTGATTGGGAACTGGGCCAGGTTGAATCAAAGAAAATCAGCCAGATTCCACAGCGTAGGATGTTTCGAGGAGAACAATTTGTATCAGAAAATGAGCCTTTCAAGTCCTTGGAAGAACTGTGGCATGGTGACCCCTGAAATTATTCCTAGTTGCAGCAAAATGTCATCAAATACAACTTCATATCCATGGCGTGTATTTATCAATGTTGCCAATCAATGATATGGATATAGTTGAATCTCCAGCAAAGTTAGTTTCCCAAGTTAGTCGTTATTCAATTGTTGATTGGGTTTGCACTTGAGGACATTTTTAATTTTACGCTATGTCTACGTATTTGACTTAAAAAGAAAAGAAAAAAAAGTGAGTAATGATGCGAACCAAGTGATGAGCAATATTTGATCAATCAAGATGCGCAAGAAAAAACGTTGGAAGAAAAATGTTGAGAGAATGTTACAACCTGATAAAAATGTTTTCTCGATTGAGCATTTCTTCTGATGATTTGATTTAATGGCAAGAAAAGAAACTAAAAGTAATTTATCGTCAAACAAAATATGTTTGTCGACGAAATACTAGCTTAAACCGTTTCTTTTTCTTTCAGTTTGTCGACGAAAGTTTTTAAGGTTCGATCTAGAATTAGGTAGAAGAAGGTTAAGAAGGGTTTTGGAAATTTTTTTAAAAATCTCCAATTCCCTTAAAACTCACAAACAAAAGGAAGATATAAAACAAAAATAATTCTAGTGTAAATAGGCTAGGTTAGGCTTTGACTTAAATAGACCAGGTAGGCCTGTGTAAAAAACATTGAGCGGTCTATTAGTCTGAGTAGGCCCCAAATTACAAGTCTGGTCTGACCTGTATTTAAAGAATAAAAGCCTAGGCCTAGACCTGTTAGCCTGTTTAAGCCTATTAAACATTCAACAATCAAAAGAATAACTAAAACAATATTATTTTATTATTCAAAATTAGTAAACTAAATTTTATTTATTATATATTAAATAAATAATATGATATAGGTCGGCCTGTAAGTTTATAGGCCCGACATGTACACAAAAAGCCTATGACCTGTTTTCTAAATAGATTTTTTTAAAAGCCTAGGTTTGTTCTATTTTACTATTTATAGTTAGCCAAACTGAGTCTAATATAAGCTGGGCCGTAGGTCCCTGTAGACCGACCTAACCCATTTACATCCCTATTCCAGAGTGTGAAGATTCCAAAATTTATCATCTTATTTTTTATTTAAAAAAAGTAATAATAAGAATTTTCTTCTTCTAACGAATTAATCTACTTAAAATCTCGCTTTACTAACAATCTGAAATGCAAATCCAATGTCCTGCTTGTTAAAATTTTAAAAAAATAAAATAAGCCACGTCATTTTGTACATGCTCTAAAGCACAGACATATATACATGAACTATGATACACAAACACTGACAACAGACACGGGACACGACATGCTGACAAAAATGGCATATTTCAACACGTTGAGACACATTTGGATATTAAATAATATTTTTAATATATATAATATAATTTATATTTAATACTTATAACAGTCCATAATAAGTCATATAATCAGTCAAATATTCAAATTTCATAACATAAATATAAAAAAAAAATCATACCTTGTTAACTTTTTATGTCAAATTTCGTAACAGAAAAAAATTGATTTATAAATGATTTTTATTTTATTTTTAATTAATAAAATAAAATTAAGACTAAAAAAAAAAAAACATGTCGGAGCATTGACCACGTGTCAGGAATTTTGAAATAGTTTGTTTTCTTTTGAAATATTTGAGTGATTTGTAGCTTATTAACTTACATAGATTATGTACTTACAACACTAATATTATCTTGATTATGTATATGCAGGGAATTTTGATTTGATTTATAGTTAGAGATGACGTTTACTGAACTTAAAACACTAGTATCACAAATATTATATGTTTGATTGATCTTTTGTTGGGCAATGATGTGTAATTTATTATTTTCATATTAAAATATTTGAAATTGATATATATTTTTACAAGTATTTAAGTATATTTCTAATTTTTATATAAATTGTAGATTTACATATACTTACCGGTCATGCAGTTGAACCAGTGATCCACTGATTAAACCGGTGATCCAGTGACCCAGTACCTCGACCAGGGTGTTACTGGTTCTTGACTTTGCAGAGTCACTCGATAAATCTTAACATTTTCCAAACGATTTAGTCGGGAAGTAAAAAGTAATTGCTAGTTATATTCTCAAGATGATATATTGAATTTTGGCTGAGCCCTTGTCACTAATTTTGACACATATAAATTATTTTGGCAAATTCTTTATGTTGTGAGTTAAAAGTGTTTTCCGAATTTATATCTCATTTTTCTTTTCATAATTTGTTTTTTCCACAGAATTTATAAAGAATAGAAATATGTTAAAGACTGTTGTTGCAATTTTATTCGAAATATGTTGTTCTTCCTTTTTTCCACCAAATGTCAGTATGCATAGTACACTGTGATAAAATTTTATTGTCCTTTCTTTTTCCAAAAACTTCTAACTTTTTTTTTTTTGGGTACATGTAAAAAAAAACCTTTTAACTTAATTTAAGATAAACTGCTGCAAGCAATGGGGTTATGAGAAATCACTTTTTAAAATGAAGGTAATCAACTAACAAAAGTGAAATTCATGTGATATATAGAAGAATGCTTTAATTTTATTGATTTATCAAATATGTTCGATTACGGTATATACCGATAAAAGGAAGGCTAAATAATTATAAAATCCATCTTAATTAATCATGGGAACTAATCCTATTTGATTCTCATAAATCAGGGAAGAATCGTAACACTTATAATTTATTGGTAATTAAAAATTAATTAATAAGTGTACTCAATAAATTATAACCATTAAATTGGTGGAAATTAATGATGATTAATTTTTTTTTTTTTTTTGTGAACAATGATGATTAATTTAGTAGTAAGAGTTGTAAAAATTTTCAGTAGTAAGTATAACCATATATATATATATATATATATGAGTGAGGATATTCTAACTACCAAAAATTCTTACTACTAGCTTACTACCTATCACATCACCATTGAATCAAAGCAGTGGCGGACCCAGGAAAATTTCTCTATGTCTGCACATTTCGTGGCGGGAGTTCGGGGGCAGTGCCCCCGAATTTTTTTTTGTAAAAAAAGTTTAAATTAACGCTTGAACCCGCTCATAATCTAGTTTCTTCCATAACAAAGGATGAAGAAATCATGAGAATGAGGAATCATGGGAATGGGTACGTGACAGGGGAGGAAGAATAAGTTTTCTCTCTAATCCATTTGTGTTGTTACGTTGTTTTAATTATCTTTGTACGTTGCTAACTGATATAAGAATAAATATCATTTTTGGTCCCTAACAAAAAATTCGGTCCCCACTTTAGTCCATTATAAAAAAAAAGTGTCACCTGGTCCCTATGAAATTTAAAGTGGACCTATTTTAGTCTTTTTGAGACTAATGTATGTCTTTTTTGAATTTGTGAGGACCACAGTTTTAATTAAATTGATCCACTTTGAATTTTTTAGGGACCTCTTCGAGACTAATTTTTGATAAGAGACTAAAATGGAGACCATATTTTTTGTTAGGGACTTAAAATGATATTTACTCCTACTATAAATATTGATCCATGAGACAAATAATAACCTACATAACTACAAAAAAAAAATTAAAATCCAAAATCGCATGTGACCCAACGTGGGTCCGCCAGTGGATCAAAGAGAGAAAATGTTAAAAAGTTTTTGAAGAAAGAGAAAATGTTAATCTAATGGTGATTAGATAGGTAGTAAGTTGGTGGTGGAAAACTTTGGTAGTGAGAATATCCCTCATCTCTATATATATATATACACACACACACACCGTAAAAAGACTTATTATTACTTATATTTTTATTTGTTAATATTTATTTTTTTAATATTTAGTCTCTTTAATATTATTAGTTATATAGCTAATTTATTCTCAACCCAAGCCTGTGTCATAATTTTCATAATTAAAATAAAAAAATTCGGAAGAAAATAAAATATATATTTCTCAGCTATCCCATCCACACGCAATTATTATTATTATTTTTATAAATACACATTACGTAATAAAAACTTTAATATATTTGAAGCTAATATAAATTAGTATATAACTATAAATAATAAATTTAATTAGTAGCTAAATTAAACATAATATTTATCAGGGATTTAGTACGATGATTGCAAAATAAGAAAGGAGGATTCGAAAAAAAAAATCTATAGAAAGATTGATTGTAATATTAAATATTTATGGTAAGAATGAATAAAAAGGAAATAAAAGATTCGCCGAGAGAATAAGACGGAGGTAAGGTAAGCCTATATATATTGTAGTAACAATCAAACAAGCACAAGGCAGAATAATAACTACTGGAACGGTCAATATTCATCTTGCTCTTTATGGTATCTAAGGAGACAATGGCACTGGTGAATGATGATAACAATGATGATATAGGAGACAGGTTTCCGATAGGAATGCGTGTTCTTGCTGTTGATAACGACCGAGTAAGCCTTTTCAGTTTAGAGACTATGTTCGGAAGGTGTCAATACCAAGGTGTGTTACTTCTGCTCTCTTTCTTTTTCTTTTCTATTTTTACAAAAAAATTGAAGATTTTGCTTTTGGATTGTGTGCTGTTGTTTCTTGTTTGTAAAGATTGAGAATATGACTTGTCAACGGTGTTAAAATATGGTTGTAAAACAAAAGTTATAAGTATAAGCTTCCTCGTATAAATATATTTTTCTTTCTTTTTCTTTATTATTTTGGCAATATTGAGGGTGTGACTTTTTGGTTGTGTTCTTTCCTTTTCCTTTCTTTTTTGAAAATATTTAGGATGTGGGTTTTTTTTTTTTTTTTTCCAGACATCATATCACTGGAATAATAACAATTTCTTTTTTGTAAATTTGAATTTTTAAGATTGAGTTTGTCTGAAAATAATGTGGATGTGGCCTTTTCATTGTATACTTTTGTTTCTTTTGGTCTAGACGTATTATTTTTGGAATTATAACATTTTTTATTCCATCTTTTTAATAAATTAAATTTGTCAAGTTGATTCTTTTAGTTTCTTCTGTTTCGCTTTTAACGTAACAAATCTTTTGTTGATTTCTTTGTTACTCAGCTGTATATATTTGTGTAAAATTATCAATGAAGTTGAGTTGTTTTCCTCTCTAATATCTTCTTTTTTTACATTATGTCCTGTCAATGTTACTATTAATTAATAAAATTATTTTAATTTTTATCACTCTTTGATATTGTTTGTGTTGTGTTCAATTAAATTATTGGCTTCAAATGCAGGATGTAACTACTTTCCTATGAATGGAAATCATCTAATGAAATTTTTATAGGTTTTGTATTATGCTTGTATTTGCGTTATTTCATTTTGTTCATATAGAATAAAAATTATTGTAATTATGGACTTTGCAGTAACCACAACTACAGATGCAACGACAGTATTGAGGATGTTGAGAGAAAACAAGTTTGACCTTGTAATCAGTGAACTACACATGCCTGAAATTGATGGACTTAAGCTGCTTAAGCTCATGCAACCTATAGAGATACCTGTTATATGTATGTGATAATTTTATATGTAATCTTCTACTGTTCTTTTTTTTTTCAAGTATTGAGATTTTGATTTTATGGTTTTATATAATTTAAGGGATATTTTTTTCTCCTTTTACAGAAAAAACAAAATGATGTAGGGTCCATAAAGCTCGAGATTCGATGGGCATGTAGGAAAGTGTTGATTTCATCTGCAACAGAAGAAAATCAACACCCATAATTTAATTACATTTTGTTTACTTCATCACTGTCAATTATTTATGGGATTTTGGGTCTTTTTTGTAGAGGGAAAACAAATTGTTACGCATGGTGGTTTTGCTTTTCAATTTTATTTTGGGTGAGATTCATAATTGATTAATAAATATGAAACTTAGATGTGCGAGTTAAAAGTGAACTTAGAAAGATTTTTTCAGGGTATTATAATTTGGGGCTTCATTTTGTTGTTTGCTTACTAGGGACCATGTGGCCAGTCATCTTCAGGTGTGTTTTTCTTTTCCTTTCTGCTTTAATTTCATAAAACCAAAGTTTTGTCATTCACATAACTTTATTTGTTTTTGCAATTGCTGCAGAAATATAGACAACGTCTGAACAAAATCAGCTTTAAGCCAACTCAACAAGTTAATAAGGTCAGTGCTTTTAGATCCTCTTATTATGCAACTCTTCAATTGGATCTTGCACCGAACTTAAACAACTCAACCAATGATCAACGTAATTTCCAATCAGCCTTAGTTTATGGTAATCAAAATGGTTTACTGGGATTGCCAATGTTTGGGGGGCTTGACCAACTGCGGCGGAATGAGGGTGTTGAACCTTTTAGGCAGGCTGTAAGGCCTTCTATATATGACATGAGTTTTTCACCCTTGCAAGGAAGGAATCTGAGTAGTGTTACAAATGAATCTGAGTAATAATGTGCCTTTTCAGAGGTTGGATGACCAAAGACAGGATGGCAGTCATCCTTAACATCAGATTGGTAGCTCATAGACTCACTGGTTCCCTTGAATGGTGCTGTTTATGGTCCTATACAAATGATTCACTTGGATTTTTTATTTTTTTTAAGTAGTTGATAATGTCATTTTAAGTGTATTTTTCAAGATCATAGCTGTTAATTCACACATTTGCTCCAAAAGCTTAGAATTATTTTATGAGGGATGTTATATTTCTGCTTATATTTCTGCTTGCTTCTTAAAAAACCTGTCCTGAAAATCTCGAAGGTTAACGGTTAACATAGTTGCTTTTGGGCGCTACAATCCTACCGTATTATCCAGTCATTCCTTTCCATCATTTGAGTGCCTTGACGAGCGAGCTATTTAGCCGAATTGTAGGTACTCTTTAAGTAGTCATACATTATACCATGACAACATGTGTTCCACCAAATTCGTTGAATAAAAGGATACAGTCTTGATGCCTCTATATATTGGGGAAGCAATGACTCTCATGAATCATATATGAATAATGTATTTCATTCTTTATATTTTTATAATGTATTATAATATCTTTAGTATTCCAGAAAGTTGTCCAGCTAGAGGATTAAGTTTTCATTCTTGCATTAAGTTGGAAAGATCATGATTATTAAATCTTAATTAATCAAACATATTCATTCTAGAATTGAATGTCACGAATTCAATCGCTATATATCTTTTGCACTCTATACCCTACAATACCCCGACACGCCATTTTTTTTTTTACATATGCATCTTGGACACCGACACGCGTTCAACATGCTGTTTATATTTTGGGACACATGGTCAACTTTTCGACACGCAGTCAATTTTTTTAACACGTGGTCAACGCCCTGACAAAGTTTTTTTTTTAGTCTTAATTTTATTTTATTAACTAAAAAAAAAAACTATTTATAAATCAATTTTTTTCTGTTATGAAATTTTGACATGAAAAATTAACAATGTACGAAAATTTATTATTTTTTTATATTTATGTTATGAAATTTGAATATTTGATTGATTATATGACTTATTATGAACTGTTATATGTATTAAATATAAATTATATTATATATATTAAAAATATTAAATAATATCATAACGTGTCCCAACGTGTCGAAATATGCTATTTTTTAGAATTAACGTGTTGGCGTGTCGTGTCGTGTCCCAGGTCAGTGTTCGTGCATCATAGTCTATGCCCGTCTCACGTACATTAATTATGCCAACATACAAATGTATACATCTATGTATTTATTTGTGTATTTATCATCATTGTTATCCCCCGTGTTAACCCAAATTGCTACACGTTAGGATTTAGACATTATATGTTGACTTTTAGCAGTGAAAAACTTCAAAGTGTTATTAACTATCTAACAACTTAATAATAAAAATATAGGCAAATGAAATGCAAAGTGGTGTGCAATATTTGATCAATTTAGATGTTAAAGAGGAAAGGGAGTCTTAGTAAAGTTATTTTTTGTAATCAAAAGATCACAGATTTGAATCTGGAAAATATTCTCCTTATTACGTACAATTGATCATCATCGCTATTCTTACAAGTTGGAAAATCTTGTGCATCAAATTTTTTTTTAATGTGCAAGAGACAAGGTTAGAAAAAAAGGTCACTGGATAAAACTAAGTAAAAAATAAATTAATAACAAATAAACAATACTCTCATTTCTTTCTCTTTATGCATGTCTATCCCTAATTGGCTTCAAACATGTCAGACAATCACAATTATATTATATCCCATCCCTGTTATTAAAATTCAAACAGAAAAACACAGAAATCAACAATCCAAAATACTCAATGCAACCAAATGGTGATAGCTCAGTTGGCGCATAGGAGCTGAGCAAGTGGAGGTGAGAGCATGTATTTGACCCTTCTCAGTATCACCTTTGAGAAAGGTTTAAAGCCATAATTCTGTACCTGCCCCGAATCAGACTAGTCGCGAAGCGATGAACTAATTGAAATATTTCCAAAAACAAAAAAAAAATACTCAATGCCTATGTTCAGCTCCAGAGAGTTGTTATAGTTGTACTTACACATCATTTGATAATAAATGTTCACCAGTAAGTATCAGACTCTATTCTATTTTTTATTTTTTTTCCTTTTAGTGTTATTCAAGCCAACCAAACAAATATCACAAAAAAATACTTGCTTGCTTCGAAGAATAAATATAACACAGAAGCCCACATGACCATGCTAAATGCTCAAAGCAAATAAAAGTGTAATGTCATTTATAAATATCCAAGACAAGCAAGATCATCAAATGAATTAACCCAAATCAAGATTTCACATTAATATAGAACCATAAAAATCAGTATTATAATTAGCTAAAAACTTAAAAGAGAAGGATGGATAGGAACTCATCAACCGCTTGCTTGCCTCAATTAGAGGAAAGATGAAGATAAAGAAATTGAGTAGTCATCTTTCCTTTTGTGTCATCTGAAAATAGACCTTACAAGTCCTTGGAAGAGCTTTTGGATGGCGACCCCAGAACAAAATCTTGTTTAAATAATCAAATGCTTAATTATTTTCATTTGTTTCTTTTCTTTTAATCTCATACTTTCCACAAAATCACTGTTAATTTCCTTAGGCTTTGTTTGGGAGTTTGTAGGGAAGGGGAAAGAAGAGAATCCAAAGGGGAGGGAGGGGAAGGAAGGGAAAGAAATTGAAGGATATTCTCTTCCCTTGTTTGGGAGTTAAAAAAATGGTAAGGGAGAAAAATGGACGGTCAATGAGATATTTTTACCATTTTACCCTTTTTTTAAATTAATATAATTAATATATTTTATAAATTAAATTAAATTTAAAATTTCTAACAAAATTATTTATGTACTTTTCACAATATTAAAAAAATGATATTTTCGATGAAATTTTTACGTTGCAAATGACGAAAATTTCGTCACAAACTATTTTTTCATCGGAATATTTCTAGTCGAAAAGCGTCGGAATTTTTTCGCCGATGAAAATTTTTACAAAAATAAATTTTCTATCGAAATTTTGGGCAAAATTTAGTTTCCGTCAAAAGTATTGACGAAAATGATTTCCTCCATCAAATGTTTAAAACGATAAAAGAATTCTGTCAATAAATTTGATGGAAATGTGTTCTGACAAAATTTTGACGGAAATTGTTTTGTCAAAAAATTTGAAGGAAATGTTTCATTCGAAACTTTCGACGAAATTTAGATTCTGTAAAGAATTTTGACGAAATATTTTTCCGTCAAAATTTTTAATCAAAATATTTTCCGTTGTAAATTTTGATAGAAATGTTTTTTTATCAAAAAACTTGACGAAAATATTTTTCTTAGAAAATTTTCGATGGAAATGTGTTCCGTTAAAAATTTGAACAAAATTTTTTTTTGTCAAGAAGTTTAACGAAAAGTTTCCGTCGAAATCTTTCAGCGGAATTTGAATTCTGCAAAGAATTTTGATGAAATTTTTTTATGTCAAATATTTTCGATGGAAACGTGTTTCGCTGAAAACTTTAATGGAAATATTTTCGTCAAAAATTTCGATGAATATGTTTTTTTGTGAAATGTTTTGACGAATTCTGTAAGGCCTCCTAATATGTTTGACATGAGTTTTGCACTCTTGCAAGGAAGGAATCTGAGTAGGGTTACAAATGCTCCTGGGCAAACGAGTAATAATGTGCCTTTTCAGAGGTTGGATGACCAAAGACAGGATGGCAGTCATCCTTAACATCATATTGGTAGCTCATAGACTCACTGGTTCCCTTGAATGGTGCTGTTTAATTCAAAAGTTCGTAGTCCAATGAACTCAATCTTTTAACGGAAACTTGGACTTCGATTCTGACTTTGATTTTTATGGTCCTATACAAATGATTCACTTGGATTTTATTTTTTTTAAGTAGTTGATAATGTCATTTAAGTGTATTTTTCAAGATCATAGCTGTTAATTCACACATTTTCTCCAAAAGCTTAGAATTATTTTATGAGGGATGTTATATTTCTGCTTGCTTCTTAAAAAATCTGTTCTGAAAATTTCGAAGGTTAACGGTTAACATAGTTTCTTTTTGGCGCTACAATCTTACTACCGTATTATCCAGTCAATCCTTTCCATGATTTGAGTGCCTTGACGAGCTATTCAGCCGAATTGTAGGTACTCTTAAGTAGTCATAAATTATACCATGACAACATTTTTTCCACCAAATTCCTTGAATCAAGCGTACGGTCTTGATGCTAACTATATATTGTGGAAGTAATGACTCTCATGAATCATATATGAATAATTTATTTCATTATTTTTATCATGTATTATAATATCTTTAGTATTCCAGAAAGATGTCCAGCTAGAGGAGTAAGTTTTCGTTCTTGCATTAAGTTGGAAAGATCATGATTATTAAATCTTAATTAATCAAACATATTTGTGGATGAAGAAAATACCTCAGACACCACGCATGCAGCTGCAAGCACTATCGCAGCACATGCATCAGAGAATTTCTCAGATCCAGGTAGTGCTTACTACCTCCATCCGAATGAAAATTTGTCTCTTGTGTTAGTATCCACTCTTATGAATGGAAAGAACTACCATGGATAGGCCAGAGCCATGACCATGGCGGTGATCTCCAAGAATAAGCTTCAGTTCGTTAATGGTTTCATCTCTGTTCCAGATCTGACAGATCGAAGGTACGCTGCTTGGGAGAGATGCAATATCATGGTTCTTTCATGGTGCATCGTTCCATTATTGATTCTATTTCACAATCGATCTTGTGGATGGATCGAGCTGTGGATGTATGGAAAGATCTTAAGGAAAGGTTTTCTCAGTCTGACATTTTTAGAATTTCTAATTTGCATGATGAAATATTCCGTCTGCATCAAGGAGAGAATTTTGTTTCGGATTTCTATACACAACTCAAGATCCTATAGGATGAGTTGGAGTCTTTATAGCCAACACCTACTTGTAAATGTGTTAGGCCTTGCTGTTCAATTTCTTCTCAAGTGAGAAGCATCAGAGATAGAGATTATTCTATTAGATTTCTAAAGGAACTTAATGAGCAATTCTCTCATGTAAGATCCCAAATCATGTTAATGGACCCCCTGCCTTCTATAAGCCACGTGTTTTCCTTAATTACTCAGCAAGAAAGGCAGATGCATTTGGATAATGTGATGCCTAGTATTACAGATGGAAGTTCGAGGGTGTTCTTAAATTCAGCAAAACAATAATCAAGACGTGGACGTTTTTACACTCGAGGCAAGGGACGTGGTTACAATGGAGGACATGGAAGAGCTTTTATTCCTCGGTTATGCACTCATTGTGGCAAGACAAGCCACACTGTGGATACATGCTTTGAGCTGGATACAGAGTTAAATGGGGTCATAAGGCAAACATTGCAAGCACTGATAATACTGAAGAAATGCATTCATATGCTGATCATGACAATGTGGCTTCTCTTCAAGGCAATAAAGAGAACTTTACTAAGAACCAGTATAATGCTATTCTGGAAATGATATAGAAATCCATGAAGCACCAGCCTATGCAACAACAACAAATGGCAACTTCCCATGCTAGTAACCTTGTACAAACCAAGGCTCTCAACGCTGAAACCAAAGTTAAGACAGTCAATGCAAAGAAATCAGGTTCATCTTCAAGTAACAATAATATGGTGCAGTGGATCTTGGACACAGGAGCCACTGACCACATTACTCACTCAATTGATATTTTAGTTCAACCCAAAAGGATTAAGCCAATAGCATTTCCTTACCTAATGGAAGCCAGGTCTACTCCTATTACTTAGGAACAATCATACTTTCTCAAACACTTACTTTATCAAATGTCTTGTTTGTTGAGAATTTTAGTGTTAACCTTATATCAGTAACCAAATTATCTCAAGACACTAAATGCTGTGTCATTTTTCAGCCACTTACCTGCATCATCCAGCAACACCCTTCAATGGAGATGATTGGTTCAACTAAGCTAGCTGGGGGATTGTACATCCTTACTCAAGATCATGACCCGAAGAACGCATCAATACAAGATATTAACCTTAGCAATAAAGTTTATGTTTAGCCTTGTCTAGTTGATTTGTGGCATTTAAGACTAGGCCATTGTTCTTCTTTTGTAATAAAGTCTATGATGACTAAATTCCCTTTCATTTCTTGTAAAAATATTGACAATCCTTGTGATATATGCCATTATGCTAAACAAAGAAAGTTACCCTTTACTTCAAGGGTCACTATCTCTGATAAAGCCTTTGACTTAGTCCATATTGATATCTGAGGTCCATATTCTGTTCCTTCAATTCATGGACACAAATACCTTTTAACCATTGTTGATGATCACACACGTTTTACATGGGGCATCATGATGAAACTAAAGTCTGAAACTAGAATTCATATCTGTGACTTTGTTACACTTATAGAAAACCAGTTTGGTGTAACTGTTAAAACATTTCACAGTGATAATGGTTCTGAGTTTTTGATGTTTGATTTCTTTGCTCAAAAAGGAATTTTACACCAGACTTCATGTGTTGAA
This sequence comes from Gastrolobium bilobum, assembly GCF_033153095.1. Taxonomy (NCBI): domain Eukaryota; kingdom Viridiplantae; phylum Streptophyta; class Magnoliopsida; order Fabales; family Fabaceae; genus Gastrolobium; species Gastrolobium bilobum. Next base: position 26,090 of record NW_026897556.1, read on the forward strand.
TCTCCACAACAAAATGGTGTTGTGGAGAGAAAGCACCAACATATACTAAATACAGCAAGGGCACTTCTTTTTCAAGGGAATATTCCCAAAATATTATGGTGTTATTGTATCCAACATGTCATTCACATCATCAACAGGTTAAACACTCCAGTTTTACAAAACAAATCCCCTTATGAGTTACTCTTCCAAAAGGCACCTGTCTTAATCCACCTTAAGACATTTGGATGTCTCTCCTTTGCTTCCGCTCTTCAAACACATCACACAAAGTTTTATACTAGAGCAAGAAAGTGTATATATCTGGGACACAAAGATGGAACCAAAGGTTATGTGCTATATGACTTGAATTCAAAAGAAATCCTTGTTTCCAAACATGTTATTTTCTATGAAAGAAAATTCCCATTTATTGATAATCAGAAAATTGATTTTCCAACATCTGAATCTCCTAGAGTCCTACCTACTTTTGTACCTCCCATCTATGACACACAATTACCTAACACTCAACCTAGCCAATCTATCACTTCACCATTAGTTGAAAAGCAACTCGTTCCATTAGAACCTAACCAATATGTCACTTTATCATCACTTGAGAACCAAACTGTTACATCACCCTCAAATAACACTTTTGAGCCCATAGAAACCAGACCACAAAACCAAGACTCAATACCAGAACTGCCCACTGTCCTTCGAAGGTCAAGTAGAGTAAGGATGCAACCACATTATTTAATGATTTTCATTGCAATCTTTCCACAATTTCAGCTGAACACAAGTCCTCTCCAGGTAAACACATATCTCCTATTCACTCTTTATCTTCTGTTGTTACATATGAAAAATGCTCTTCTTCCTATACTTTCTTTTGTCACAATCTGAGTTCTTTTGTTGAGCCACGCACCTACAGTCAAGCTGTCAAGTCCAGAGGGTGGATTTTGGCAATGAATGAAGAGCTTGATGCTCTACACTGCAACCAGACCTGATCCATTGTTGATCTACCCAAAGGAAAGCATCTCATTGGTTCTAAATGGGTATATAAAATCAAACACAGCCCTGATGGCACAGTTGCTAGACACAAGGCTCGTTTGGTTGCCAAGGGCTACAACCAAATGGAAGGGGTTGACTACTTTGATACCTTTTCTCCAGTAGCTAAGCTCACCACAGTCAGATTATTTCTTTCAATTGCTGTTGTCAAAGGCTGGTTCCTTGAACAAATAGACATCAACAATGCCTTTCTTCGTGGGGATTTATTAGAGGAAGTTTATATGACTATTCCTCAGAGCAAAAGTTATCATTAGAGTAGTCTCTTCATATTTGGGTATGTCTTTCCTTAGACCAAAAGTTATCACTTAGACTGTGTTCTAGAAGGCATGCTTTGACTGTATACCTCGTCTGCCTGAAACATAGAGACTCCTAGGTATGCTCTTGGGCTTGTCTTGATAGGGCACAGGGCTAGGGTGATAAGCTGAAGGAATTCGTCAAATCTCTGTGAGATATTAGGTTATCCTTAAACCGGAGAAATAAGGATGACATTTACAGTGACTCGGGAATCTATGCATAGTAAAAGAGATCATAAGATGATCCGCCTTTAGAGTCAGTAAATTGAAGACTCCTTATTTCATATAAAGCTAACCCTAAACCGCAAGGGTTGATGCGTTTCCTTACCCTAGGTTTTATGGGAAGGTAACCGAGACGAAGGGACAAACATACGACAACCAAATATGTTTAATAGGATGATCAAATCATTAATCTAACTAGTTCTGGGGCAACAAAGCATTGCTAGTGCTCCGTGTTGTCATTAGATGGGTTGTGGGTTTATTGGGCCCAAGCCCATTTATGTCAGTGGCTAAGTTGGACCTAATAGGTCACACACAAACACCTAATTGTCTAGATGCTCTAGCATTAAAGATATTGGGCCTAATAATAGTTATTAGCCCAAGAAGTTGTTTGGAACTCCACCTAAAGGGGTGGAGGGCACATGGATCATTGTAATGGGCTTGGATAATACAAGACATTACTAATTAATTTAATTAGTTAAATTAATTATCATACATTTAAATTTTGAATTTTGGAATTCGAAATTTGAATTTTGAAATTTTGAATTTTGAATTTGAATTTTGAAATTCGAATTTTGAATTGGAAATTTGAATTTTGAAATATGAAATTTGAACTTTGAATTTTGAATTTAAATGTTTGAACATTTGAATTTGAATATTTGAATGCTTGAATTCAAATATTTGAATTCGAATTTGAATTGCCTATGAAAGGTTGTTTCATAACAAAAGGATAAGATGAGATCTTGTTGGAACAAATCACTAGTATCATAAGAGAATCTTTTGGACATAATCCAAGGCTATATATGGCGCTGATTTGGGCTGTTGGTGAGCAAGATTTGCTCATCAAAATCAACTCCAGAAGATTCAGTCAGTTAGGAGAAAATCTGAGTGAGTTGATTCAAATTTGAATGCAACTACTCAGATGCATCTGGTCACCTTTTTGGGCTATATGGGGCGCACCATATAGCTGATCTTATGAAGATTTCTGATCAGAATTTTGAATAGGTTTTGAACCAATTCTCAAGAGAATATTCCAGGAGCCTGTTAGCAATTTTTGAAATTAAACAGCTCCACTTCTCTCTCTCCAATCTGGCGCCTAATGATCAGATTTTTGGGAGAAAAATCTGATTGGTATTTTATTTAAATACTCTCCTCTTATGCGCCTATGTGTTGAGTTGTTCCTCCAAGGGTTTTTCTGAAAAGCCTAGCCTATTCTCTCCTTTCTCCTGCGCCACTTGTGAAGCTTTCACATTGAGAGCTTCACTCTTTCAAACACTTTCTCCTAGCCTCCATCTTCACACATAGAGCGCCTAGCAAGCCTCTTTGTGGTGATCATCCGGTGGCTTCACAAGAAGGAGTTCTTGCACCTAGACGAGTGGGTGGTGTGGATCAACATTAGAGGGTCTGAACCCTTCAGACCTGCCTTGATCATCTGGCGATTTCACGAACAAGGTAACATCATGCTTTCCTAAAGCATGATCTTGATGTGCATGTATATTCCGCAAAGAAAAATTTTGTTTTTCCCTCTTGCATGCATCGGCCTTCAAGGCCATTTCGAACTTTCAAGTGGTATCAGAGCTTGGTTGCTTTACCATCGACGGGTGATGGTACCTTGTTTGTGATCATATTTATCACGGTTAAAATCTCTTTAAAGGTTAAAGATTCAATTTTTTTATGAATGGATTCTAATTTACAATACTTTAAACGGTTAAAGTTTTCGTTTGTATGAACATGTTATTTCGAATGCCATGTTCATGCATCCATTCATATTCATGGTTGTCTTTTTCTTTATAAAAGTTTTAAAAGGAAGCACCTTTTTGAAGGGTGGAGTTCGACCATGAAAGGTGTTTTGAACAACTTGATTGTTTTTTTTTTTTCTCCATGAATTGTTTCATGAGCATGCAATAAAATTTTTCGAAAATTAATCTCATATACATGAATATTTGGTTCGGCCATTAAGTGTTGATGGCTATATGCATGATTTAATTTTGTGTTCTTTGAGAAAGAGTCAACAAAATTAGAATTATATTAATTGTTATATAATTCGGCCAATTGAAAAATTAAGAAAAGTTTTAAATTTTAAATATTTTTTGATAATTAATTCTTAAATATCAAGACATACGTGAAAAATATATATTATGTGATAATATTTTGTACTTGTGAGTTATCTAACATTTCAGGTGCAAAAGAGGAAGGGGATGGTCATGGTGCCCGGAATTTGAAATTTTTCAAATTTTAAATTAATGTGTAATTTTGGGCTCTTTTAAAAGAGATGTAATTTGAATTTCAAATTTTGTAATTTAAATTTTGTATTTTAACTTTTGTCCCTCCAAGATGTTTTGGAGTTTCTTTAATTGTAATTAGAGAAATTAGGCTAGTGGCGTATAAACGACAAGAAGCCGTAGCTTGAGAAGCAAGATGGACAAAAGAGCGAGCACCATGACTATCTCAAAATAAAACTGTTTTATTTGCATGTATGTTATTATACGACTAGTATGCATGAGATAGAGTATCGCGATATGTATGTTTTATGGCTTATGACGTCTAGTATGCATGAGTTGGACTAAATCGCGTTTGTATGATTATTATGCAAGTCCAATTGCGACTAGTTTAAACCGTTAGATGTATGACATAGGTTACGACTAGCATGATAATATATTAAAGCATTTGATGAGACTTAATAAACCCTTAATAAAATGAACCCTTAAAAGGAATAAAATTATTTAGCGCATGATTACCTCCCACCACCAATATTACTCAAACCTCCTCTAAATAGTGGTGCTCTACAACCCAGTTGGGACCCACTGTTTCATTGAGTAAGAGTAGTATTAGAAGTGTAAGACACTAGGGGTGTCGGTTAGTGCTTAACTGAGACATGAGCTGCAGGCTCACCTGGGCTTATGTGCTTAGGGTAATAGTGCTAGGTTAGTTGCATGAGATGCACCACTAAGTGACAAGGAGTTGTCAACCTAATGTTAAGAAAGGGTATAAGATACCATTGATAAAGATCAATCCATTATTCAAATTAATCTTGCGGTCTCAGACGGGGGTTAAAATAAATAATCGCATTCTTAATCCCACTAAGGTAAATTCTAAAAGTAGAATAACCCTAAGTCAAAAGGAAGGGTCATTGACTTAGATAAAATAATGGGAGGGGCTAATTATTTAAAGTCTTTAATAATTTGTTTTTACTACATGACCAAATATTAATTAATTTTATCTTTACATTTTTCAGTTAATTAGTATGACTAATACACTGTCACTGCGCTCCATACTTGATACGAACAAGCTGACCGGTCCAAATTTTATGGACTGGTATCGGAACCTAAGAATTGTTCTAAGGGCCGAAAAGATTGCTTACGTCCTAGATGCTGAATTACCCGTAGCTCCTAGGGAAGGGGAAGATGGGTTCGCGGAATTTGATTTCGAGGCCCACAAACAGCACATGGATGACAATGTGTTGGCTGTCTGCATCATGTTGGCATCCATGTTGCCTGAACTGCAAAAGCAGCATGAGCATATGGATGCTCCCTCTATTGTCTTACATCTCAATGAGTTATATGACATTAAAGGCAGGCATGAGAGGTATGAGGCTTCAAGAAAATTGTTCTCTTGCAGGATGTCTGGGAGCATGCCTGTTGGCAGTCATGTTCTTAAGATGCCGAACTAAGTAATGACTTAGTGCTCACCTCACTTCCACCTTCCTTTAGTCAATTCATCATGAATTACCACATGCATGGGATGCAAGTGAGCTTGCCTGAGTTGTTAAGTATGTTAACAACTGCTGAAGTGTCTATCAAGAAGGATAAGACACAAGCTCTTCTGATTGGTGGGCCTAGCAAGGCCAAGGGTAAGGGTAAGGGGCCTGCTAAAGGTGACTCCCTTAAGCCCAAAGGAAAATCCAAGAAGAAGAAGGGCAACAAGAAGGGTAAGAAAGCATCCAAGGACAAAGGTGATGCTGAGTGCTTCCATTGTGGCAAGAAAAGCCATTGGAAGAGGAACTGTCCAGACTACCTGAAGAGTGTGAAGGACAAGAAGCATGGTGATGCTTCTACCTCGGGTATTTTCATGATTGAGATAAATTATTCATGTGCTAATCCTACTTCATGGGTATTGGATACCGGTTGTGGTTCTCACATCTGCAATATGTTGCAGGCACTTAGGAGCCCCAGGAGATTGGAGAGGAACGAGGTGGACCTCCGCGTTGGAAATGGAGCAAGAGTTGCTGCTCATTCTATTGGAGAAGCCGACCTCATTTTGCCTACGGGCCTTATTTTGCATTTGAATAAATGTCTTTATGTTCCAAGTATTTCTAGAAACATTATTTCAATTTCTTGTTTGGAACAAGATGGTTTTATTTTCAGTATTAAGAATGGTACATTTTCTATCATTATGAATGATATTGTTTATGGTACTGCTACCTTAATAAATGGATTGTATGTTCTTGAAATGGGAACTGAAGTGCTCAAAATAGATGTGAAACGAATCAATCATATCTTTGGCACTGTAGACTAGGGCACATAAATGAAACAAGATTGTCTAGGATGCATGCAAATGGATACCTAGATTCCTTGGATTTGGAATCCTGTGGACAATGTGAATCTTGTCTAGCTGGGAAAATGACTCGTCACACGCCCAAAGGGCTTGAGAGTTATAGGGCTAGTGAGTTATTAGAACTCATTCACTCTGATGTATGTGGCCCAATGTCTATTGAGGCTAGAGGAGGATACTCCTATTTCATTACCTTTACGGATGACAAATCAAGATTTGAGTATGTGTACCTGATGAGATATAAATCCGAAGCTTTTGAAAAGTTCAAAGAGTTTAGGAGTGAAGTAGAGAAACAGCGTGGCAAGATAATTAAGACATTACGATCAGATCGTGGTGGTGAATATTTGACCCATGAATTTCAGGATTATTTGAGAGAGAATGGAATTCTCTCGCAGTTTACTGCTCCTTACACACCATACCAAAATGGTGTCTCCGAAAGGAGAAACAGGACCTTGTTAGAGATGATAAGGTCTATGATGAGTGAGACTCAACTTCCAAAATCGTTTTGGGGATATGCCTTAGACACAGCGGCATACCTTCTAAATAGGGTACCGTCTAAATCTGTTCAGACCACACCATATGAGATATGGAATGGTAAGAGACCCAACCTGAGTTATCTCAGGGTTTGGGGATCGCCTGCTTATGTCAAGACATTGGCATCAGACAAGCTTAGTGCTAAGAGTACTAAATGTCTTTTTGTGGGGTATCCTAAAGGTACTAAAGGATACTACTTTTACTCTATGGATGAACACAAAGTGTTTGTATCCAAGAATGCTGAGTTCCTTGAGAAGGATTTGATCTCTCAAGGAGCTAGTGGGAGTAAGATTGATCTTGAAGAAGTTCAAGAACCACGTGAACAGATTGAGGAACCCAAGTCTGCTCAGCAGGCGACGTTCTCCGATGGAGAAGTAAACACACAACTCCGTAGGTCTACGAGGGTCATCCATCCACCTGAGAGGTATGGATTTGTGATTGAGAATCAGCAAACCGTCGAGGATGATGAACCAAGTAACTACGAAGAGGCAGTCAAGGATGTTGACTCTTCTAGATGGCTTGAAGCCATGGAGTCTGAAATGGATTCGATGTATCAAAACAAGGTATGGACCTTGGTTCCAAAACCGCAAGGAATAGTTCCTATTGGTAACAAATGGGTCTTTAAAAGAAAGACTGATGCAGATGGCAACGTTCAGACCTACAAAGTTAGGTTGGTTGCGAAAGGGTATCGTCAAAGACAAGGAGTTGACTATGATGAGACTTTCTCACCTGTTGCCATGATCAAATCTATTAGGATCATGCTTGCAATAGTGGCATATCACGACTATGAAATTTGGCAAATGGATGTCAAGACCGCCTTCTTGAATGGGTTTTTGAAGGTGGAAGTGTACATGACACAACCTGAAGGCTTTGTAATCAAAGATCAGGAGCATATGGTATGCAAACTTCAAAGGTCGATATATCGGCTAAAGCAAGCATCAAGGAGTTGGAATATTCGTTTTGATGAGGTCGTTAAGAGTAACGGTTTTATCAAGAACGAGGATGAACCTTGTGTTTACAAGAAGGTTAGTGGGAGTAATGTTGTCTTCCTAGTGCTTTATGTAGATGACATATTGCTTATAGGAAATGACATCCCCACATTACAAACAACGAAAGAATGGCATGAGGGATTTGGGAGAGGCGGCCTTTATACTTGGTATAAAGATCTATAGCGATAGATCAAATAGGCTGGTGGGTTTATCTCAATCCACGTATATTGACAAGATGCTAAAAAGGTTTAGCAT
>NW_026897557.1:0-35033 GCF_033153095.1 Gastrolobium bilobum
TTATGATGTGATAGAGAGGTTCAGAGATATTCAATTATCTAAAATCTTTCCATGTAAAATTTGTGGCTTTGAAATCACGAGCATTGAGAATGAACTGATGACCAGAATCAAAGAAGCCCAGCTGCAAAATGAAAGTGCTAGACGACTAAAAGGTCAGAGTGGTGTATCCTGCAATGATGAGGGTATACTATTATATCAGGGTCGTGTAGTTGTACCTAGGCAGTTGGCGGAAGAAGTGATGACAGAGGCTCATAAAGGTCATTTTACAGTTCATCCGGGAGCTACAAAGATGTATCAGGACCTAAAGATGAATTTCTGGTGGCCTGGTATGAAGAAAGATATTGCCGAATTTGTCTCTAAGTGTCTCATTTGTCAGAAGGTAAAGATTGAGCATCAAAAGCCTTCTGGTATGTTACAACCTCTGGATGTTCCTGAATGGAAATGGGAGAGTATCTCCATGGATTTCGTAGTGGGATTGCCGCGAACACAGGCTAGTTATGATTCTATATGGGTGATTGTGGATAGATTGACAAAATCCGCACACTTTTTGCCAGTTCGGGTAGATTTCTCTGCGGAGAGATTGGCTAGGCTCTATGTGAAGGAGATTGTGAGGCTTCATGGGGTGCCTGAGAGCATTGTTAGTGATCGGGACCCGAAGTTCACTTCTCGCTTCTGGGGAGCATTGCAGGAGGCTCTTGGCACTCAGTTGAGACTGAGCACTGCTTATCACCCACAGACGGATGGTCAGACTGAGAGGACCATTCAGACGTTGGAGGATATGCTGAGGGCTTGCACCCTGGAGCAGGGTACTGCATGGGATCGATATCTCCCACTGGTTGAGTTTTCATATAATAATAGTTTCCATGCTAGTCTGGGTATGGCTCCCTACGAGGCCTTGTATGGTCGCCGGTGTAGGACACCTACTTGTTGGTCAGAGGTTGGAGACACAGAGCGGTTTGGATTGGATTTTGTTCAGGAGACTACTGAGCAGATCAAAATGATTAGGGATCGTCTGAAAAGGCTCAGGATCGTCAGAAAAGTTACTATGATCTCAAGCATCGACCTCTAGAGTTTGAGGAGGGAGATCATGTGTTCCTGAAGCTGTCACCGGTTACAGGTGTGGGACGAGCCCTTGGAGTGAGGAAGCTGAGTCCGAGATTTATTGGACCCTACCAGATTCTTCGTAGGGTGGGACCGGTTGCCTACCAGCTTGCCTTACCTCCGCAATTAGCAAATTTACATGATGTGTTTCATGTTTCTCAGCTGAGGAAATATGTAGCTGATCCTTCTCATGTGGTTCAACCTGATAATGTTGAAATCCGGGAGAATTTGAAGACTCCTATTGGACCACTGAAGATACTTGAAAGAGATGAGAAGAAGCTGAGAAACAAATCTATTCCTATGGTGAAAGTCCAGTGGGAAGGAAGGACGCCTGAAGAGTCCACTTGGGAGCGGGAAGATGAGCTTCTCCGGCAATATCCTGAGTTTAAGGACAGGTACGTTCTTGATTTTGCGGACAAAATCGCTAAAAGGTGGGGTGACTATAATAGCCCATATTAATTAATTAGGAGATCAAGTGTAATTAATTAATTAAACATGTTTTACTGGGTGAAATTAAGTATGAGGCTTAATAAAATGAATCTGAGTCACTTTGGAGTTAAAAAGTGTACTCAGTGAAAATTAAGGGGTATAAATGGGTACTGTCAAAAGTACCCAAAATATAAAAATAAAAATAGTAATATTCCTAGATTAATATTCCAGACTTTTGGGTAAAGTTTGGTAATTATTGGAGTTGAATAGATAGACGAACCAATACCCGCTTAAAGTCACTTAACCTATGTTAAGTGACTAAAAGCCAAATGAGCCCCATTTCCCACCCCCATTTCGTCGAGAAACAGAAAAGAAGGAGGAAGAAGAAGAAGGAGAAGGAGGAGAAAGGGAGAGAGAGAGAGAGAGAGGAGGGAGCAAATCCCAACCGATTGGAGTGATTCAAAAGCCTAAACCACTCTAAATCTTCTCCTCTTTCATAATCCTAGCTTTGTTTTGAGTGGGGAGCATTGTGGAGAGAGATATTACCTCTCAAAAATTCGGCCCTTTGGTGAAAATTGGGGTTTTGAGAGTTTCTACCTCCATTGAAGCTTGAGGAGCCATCAATCCTTGGTTGTGTGACCATTGGTGGTAAGATTCTAACCCTTGAACCTCATGATTCCTTGAAATTTGCATGAGTTAGGGTTTGTGAATAGTAAATTGGGATTTTTATGAAATGTGGTTGAATTAGCTATGTTCTAGGAAGAATGGAGCTTAGAGCATGTTATGGAAAATGCTAGGAATGTCATTTAACCGGTGGAAATGAGCCTAAATAGTCATTTGATAATTGTTCATAATATTGGAAAATTCATGCTTGGATTGGTTAGTATTCTAGCATGTTGAACAATTAGTGAGTTGAATGATTGATTGGATCCTTGTGATGTCTAGGATTGAGACATTTGGACCAACCGTGAGTGATCAACCATTGGAGCAAGCTATGGAGCTTGAATAGCTCATTGGAATTGGTAAGCTCATACTTGTGTGGTGCTTTGAATTGAGTAATTGATGGTTGATTGTGAAATACTCTTGGATGCAATGTGTTGATTGCATTACACCATGTGTAGGTGTATGTTTGTAAAAGTTGATTGCTGAAACTGTTGGTGAAGAACAAAGGTTGACTGAAGCATTGAGGTAAGCCTTCGGACCTTGGGTGTAATTCCCTTGACTGTTCTACCAAGCCCTGAAAGGGTGGAGGTTGTGATTGTGTATATAAATGCAATAAAATAGTGTAATGCTTTGTTATACGTATGTGTATGCATTTGGTGTGGCATAGGATGGTGTTTCCCTATGTGGGTATGTTGCATGACGATGCGTAAATCATACATGGTAGTTAGCTGGCCAGTAGGACTATTTGCATCTGAGTTTCCTTAGGACAGCTTGAGAGCTCGAGGGATTTCTCCTGGAGATGTATTGCACTTTGCATAGATATGTATTTACTGCATTATTATTGTTATTGCTATTACACCGATATGGAACTGTGGGGTGGAGAGATGCTCCAAGGACCCCTGGTTTACTGGATATATTCGTATATCTCACCCCGTGTTGTGGGGACCCCCTTTCAGGTAAGGATGCTGCAGGAGCCTCTGGTGGCAAGTGGCCATACCTAGATTATGCATGAAATATGGCACTTCTTTGAGTTTATGCATGCCTTTTGTAGTTGACATGTATAGGATTTTATTTTGAAAGCCCATGATCATTTGTATATCTTGATTCATTTGATGAACTTAGCCTATGCTCATGCCTTTGGTTACACCTTTTGTTGATGGGAGCCAAGGGAATGATCATAGTGTTTTGTAAGCTAAGTTCTATGATTTGTAAAGGATATGTAATGTAAATGATGCCTACTTGGAATTCAATATATGCATGCTTGTTATGTATTGAGTTGTTGAATTGGTTGGGCTGAAAATCAATTAGGTACCCTCTTCGTTTAAACTGGTAAACGATGAGAAAACAAAGGTCATGCTGCCCAAATTCTAGCTAAATCTCATGAGGAGAGGTTGGATGAGTGCTAGGATTTAGTTTTGGGGCATGGACATTTGTGGTTTGTAATGGGGATGCATTTTCCCCTAGGCTTGGACTTGAGAAATGTGGGAATTGGAATTCCCTGGCAGCGCGCTTAAGCGCCCAGGAGCGCGCCCAAGCGCCCTGCTGCCCCTGCGAGTGCCAATGCATTCTGCCTCCTCGCGCTGGAGCGCCCAAGTGGGGGCTTAAGCGCCCAGGATTGCGCGCTGGAGCGCCCTGGCGTGCGCTTAAGCGCCCTTTGCTGCAGAAAGTTGGGTGGCTTACTGCCCCCTCGTGTTTTAGCGCCCAGGGTGGGGCTTAAGCGCCCAGGGTTGCGCGCTTGAGCGCCCTGGTCCGCGCTTAAGCGCCCTTCGCCACTGAAGGAGGAGATGCTTCTGTCTCTGCGCGCCAAAACGTCCCCGTGGGAGCTTTAGCGCCCGATAGCGCGCGCTTGAGCGCCCGGTAGCGCGCTGAAGCGCGCGGGGCCTGTGACCAACACTCTCTTGTGTTGCTTCAAATTGTCCTAACTTGGACTACAGTGCTCCGATTTGAGCACGGTTTGAAGCCACGGGTAGCTAATAAAGAAACCTACAATATAGTAGAAGTATTGAACTAAACAAGAAGTAAATTAATGGTTTAAAAATGGGAAATGAACATGATGTTAAGCTTAATTTATCTGTTTCCGCAAGGTAATATGGTTATGATCACGAAATCGGGTATTATAAGTTCGGTACGTTTTAAAATGAAAAATTTATCCGGATTTTAATTGAACCCATGTGATTGTAACTGCGCTTAATATCATAATGCGATGTTAACAAACCGGTTCTAGAACGGGGTGTTACATCAGTCAAGAATTGAAGATCAAGAAAAGATCACAATAAAGGGAAAACTTATGAAAAGAATCCTCTGAATTCTCTACAAATAGGAGGAACTGCAAAGGAGATAATCTGAAAATTTTAAAGAGAAAGCATTTAGAAACCACTATCTTCCCTTGATAAATAAAGATTTCCATTTCTTTACTGGTATGGCTGAACAACTTGCACGGGCATATACTCATGTTATTTTTGAAGAATTCTATGAAGAATTGTTTGTATCTTTATCTGTGGCAAATGAAAAAATCAATGAAAGTGGTACTTTCGTTTGTTACAAGTTGGTTAAATCTAGTGATGATGTTGTAAATATTTATATTATTTATTTATTTATTATTTGTTGTATTGGGCATAGCCCATTAGGTCAAGTATTCTAGGTCTTGTATTCTCTATAAATAGAGAACCTTTGTACAAAGTATTTACACAATTTTATAATATATCAGAATACCTTTTTCAAGTTGGTATCAGAGCTCTCGATTCTGAGGGTTCTGCTTCCACAAATCATCATCTTTAAAAACCAACCCTATTTGCCTCTCGCCGCCACAAAGCCGCCGACGGAAAAAAAATTACAGGGACCGTTTGGACCGTGAGGACCCCTGTTTCACTCCGTTTTCTTAGATCTATCATTCTACGGAGGTTTCTTTTTCATCAGACGACCGGAACAGCTCAAAAAAAAAACGTGGCACTGTTCATCGCGAACTGTTTTGTGAGTGTTTTGGATATCTAGTGGATCAAAATGGGTCTGATATCTGAAGTAATGATGTTGTCATCGGAACTAGACCTATGTTAAGTGATTGGATCATATCTGTAGCTATATAACTCATATCGCAATAAGACAAGCGCCATTGAAAAGATAACGTCCAGGTCTATAACTCATATACAGAGAACACTTTTTCAAATTACACTTTTTTGATAGTTAACATTGAGATACAAGATCAGTCAAGAATTGAAGATCAAGAAAAGATCACAATAAAGGGAAAACTTTTGAAAAGAATCCTCTGAATTCTCTACAAATAGGAGGAACTGCAAAGGAGATAATCTGAAAATTTTAAAGAGAAAGCATTTAGAAACCACTATCTTCCCTTGATAAATAAAGATTTCCTTTTCTTTACAGGTATGGCTGAACAAGTTGCACGGGCATATACTCATGTTATTTTTGAAGAATTCTATGAAGAATAGTTTGTATCTTTATCTGTGGCAAATGAAAAAATCAATGAAAGTGGTACTTTCTTTTGTTACAAGTTGGTTAAATCTAGTGATGATGTTGTAAATATTTATATTATTTATTTATTTATTATTTGTTGTATTGGGCTTAGCCCATTAGGTCAAGTATTCTAGGTCTTGTATTCTCTATAAATAGAGAACTTTTGTACAAAGTATTTACCCAATTTTATAATATATTAGAATACCTTTTTCAAGTTGGTATCAGAGCTCTCGATTCTGAGGGTTCTGCTTCCGCAAATCACCATCTTTAAAAACCAACCCTATTTGCCTCTCGCCGCCACAAAGCCGCCGTCGAAAAAAAAAATTCAGGGACCTTTTGGACCGTGAGGACCCCTGTTTCACTCCGTTTTCTTAGATCTATCATTCTACGGAGGTTTCTTTTTCATCAGACGACCGGAACAGCTCAAAAAAAACGTGGTATTGTTCATCGCGCACTGTTTTGTGAGTGTTTTGGATATCTAGTGGATCAAAATGGGTCTGATATCTGAAGTAGTGATGTTGTCATTGGAACTGGACCTATGTTAAGTGATTGGATCATATCTGTAGCTATATAACTCATATCGCAATAAGACAAGCGCCATTGAAAAGATAACGTCCAGGTCTACAACTCATATACAGAGAACACTTTTTCAAATTACACTTTTTTGATAGTTAACAATGAGATACAAGATAAAGTCAAGAATTGAAGATCAAGAAAAGATCACAATAAAGGGAGAACTTTTGAAAAGAATCCTCTGAATTCTCTACAAATAGGAGGAATTGCAAAAGAGATAATCTGAAAATTTTAAAGAGAAAGCATTTAGAAACCGCTATCTTCCCTTGATAAATAAAGATTTCCTTTTCTTTACTGGTATGGCTGAACAAGTTGCACGGGCATATACTCATGTTATTTTTGAAGAATTCTATGAAGAATTGTTTGTATCTTTATCTGTGGCAAATGAAAAAATCAATGAAAGTGGTACTTTCTTTTGTTACAAGTTGGTTAAATCTAGTGATGATGTTGTAAATATTTATATTATTTATTTATTATTTGTTGTATTGGGCTTAGCCCATTAGGTCAAGTATTCTAGGTCTTGTATTCTCTATAAATAGAGAACCTTTGTACAAAGTATTTACACAATTCTATAATATATCAGAATACCTTTTTCAAGTTGGTATCAGAGCTCTCGATTCTGAGGGTTCTGCTTCCGTAAATCACCATCTTTAAAAACCAACCCTATTTGCCTCTCACCGCCACAAAGCCGCCGTCGGAAAAAAAATTTCGGGGACCTTTTGGACCGTGAGGACCCCTGTTTCACTCCGTTTTCTTAGATCTATCATTCTACGAAGGTTTCTTTTTCATCAGACGACCGGAACAGCTCAAAAAAAAACATGGTACTGTTCATCGCGCACTGTTCACGCGGTACTGTTCATCGAGTACTGTTCATCGGGTACTGTTCACGCGGTACTGTTCATTGGGTACTGTTCACACAAAAAAAAATCCTGCTGGTTTTTTTTTGTCTCCTCTCCATGGATCAGCTTAAACCCGCTATTGATAATATGTGTAAGCCATATGAATGTTCTTTGATCTTATCTGGTAAGAACACACGTTCTACATCTCTTCTTGCTTCTTGCACTGATTTTAAAACCTCATGGATTTTGGATTCTGGTGCAACTGATCATATGACTTGTCATACTGAGTTGTTTTGTTCCTATCATCCTACTGTTGGTAGTCATACTATATCCGTAGCTGATGGATCCCATAAATCAGTTATTGGTTCTGGTAACATTCAAATTCAACCTTCCTTGTTTCTTAAGAATGTCCTTTATGTTCCTCAGCTTTCTACTAATCTTATCTCCACTCAAAAACTTACAACTGATTTGAATTGTTCTATCACATTTTTTCCTTCTCATTGTGTTATTCAGGATCTTACCACGAAGAAGACAATTGGAGTAGCTAATGAACAGGATGGGTTGTATCATCTCCTTCCAGACCATGCTAGCAAAAATCAGTTATTAATGACACGTCATCCTTCTACTGCAGAGTCTATGATTTGGCTCCATCACAAGCGTCTGGGGCATCCACCATTTAGTCTTTTGAAGTCTATGTTCCCCTCTTTGTTTCTCAATAAGTCGGTTGAGACCTTTCATTGTGATGTTTGTGAATTTGCAAAACACCATCAAGTGTCATTTCCTTCTAGCACTATTAAAAGCAAGGAACCTTTTTCTCTTATCCATTCTGATGTTTGGGGCCCTTCTAAAGTGCACAGTGTTTCAGATGCAAGGTGGTTTGTTTCTTTTATTGACGACTGTACTCGGGTAACATGGATAAGATGAAAGACAAGTCTGAAGTACCAGAGATATTTATTCGGTTTCATCACATGGTTGAGACTCAGTTTGGTAAAGGTATTAAAAGACTCAGATCTGATAATGGTACTGAGTACGTCAATCAACGCCTGTCACAATTCATTTCAGACAGAGGTATGATTCATGAGCTCACATGTGTTGATACCCCTCAACAAAACGGGGTTGCTGAAAGAAAAAATCGTCACCTTCTTGAAGTTGCTAGAGCACTACTTTTCCAGACATCTGTTCCTAGTTCTTATTGGGGAGAAGCAGTGTTAGCTGCAACTTTTTTTGATCAACCGTTTACCTTCACGGGTCCTTAACAATATCAGTCATGTTCATTCCATGACTTCTTTCTTTCCTTCTGTTCCCATATTGCAGAGCCTTCCACCAAGAGTGTTTGGATGTGTTGCCTTTGTCCATGTTCATAAACAACATCGGAGTAAGTTGGATCCTAGGGCTCTTAAGAGTGTCTTCCTTGGTTATACCCCTTATAAAAAAGGGTACAAGTGTTATCATCCACCAAGTCGAAATTTTTTTGTTTCTATGGATGTCACCTTTCAAGAATTTGAATCTTATTTCCTGGGTCCTCATCGTCAGGGGGAGAACAATTCTTCAGAAGACTTGTCCCCTTCCTTCTTTGAGCCTGGATCAGTCTTCTCTCTACCTAGTGTATCTGCTCCTGGTGTGTCAGAACCTTCAAATACACCTGAGATACGAAAAAATTTGACACCTAAATTGGTATATCAGAGAAGGAAACAACTCATATTGTCTCACCAGTAACCTCAATCGTCTGAACCACTGGTAAGTCCTGAATCTCCTGTTTCTTCTGAGTCTCCTGTTTCTCCTGAATCTCATATTTCTGATCATGATGTTAATACTTCTGATGAGTTACCCATTAATGTTGATTCTGATGATTTGCCCATTGCTCTTAGAAAAGGAAAAAGATCTTGTCACAAGAAAACTTGTTCCTCCTGTCCCTCTTGTACTCAATACCCTATCTCCCACTTTGTTTCCTCTGCTAATCTTTCTGTGCAGCACAAAATCTTTGTTTAAGCACTAGATCCTATTGCAATTCCAAAATCAGTACATGAAGCCTTGAAAGATGGGAATTGGGCTCAAGCCATGCAAGAGGAGATGAATGCGTTGGAGAAAAATAAAACATGGGAGGTTATTGATAGACCCAACGGAAAGAAAGCAGTAGGGTGCAGATGGGTTTATGCCCTGAAATATAATTCTGATGGCACTCTTGAGAGATACAAGGCTCGATTAGTCGCCAAAGGTTACACTCCAACCTATGGCATTGATTATGAAGAAACCTTTGCTCCAGTTGCAAAGATGAATACGGTGAGAATCTTGTTATCCCTTGCTGCCCATTACAATTGGGATATAAATCAATTTGATGTGAAAAATGCTTTCCTCAATGGTGAGTTAGAAGATGAAGTCTACATGGAAATCCCGCCTGGTTTTGATTCTGTGAAGGGGGAAAATAAAGTTTGTAGATTAAAAAAGGCCTTGTATGGATTGAAGCAGTCACCTCGTGCTTGGTTTGGAAGGTTTACTAAGGTTATGATGACCTTAGGATACAGACAGAGTCAAGGAGATCACACTCTTTTCTTCAAGCACCCCCAAAATAGGAAGCTTACTGTGCTCATTTGTTGTAAATAGTAATTATGTAGTCATTTATTAGTAATTATGTAGTCATTTATTTGTATTAAATAGTAATTATGTAGTCATTTATTAGTAATTATGTAGTCATTTATTTGTATTTATTTAGTCCGTTACTTGTATATTGGGCCAAGCCCATTAGGTCAAAATTAGGTCAAGAAGTCTCTATAAATAGAGACCCCTATGTACAGATTCAAATACGATTCAATAATATTTCAAATACCCTTTTATTTCAAGTTGGTATCAGAGCTCTCGATCCTGAGGGCTCTGCTTCCGCGCCTATTGTCTTTAGTACAAGAACCTTTTATTCTTTTTGTCTCTCGCTGCCATCAGCCGCCACCGGACTTTTTTTTTTTCGGGGACCTCTTGAACCAAGAAGATCTCTGTTATACTGGATCTCTGTTACTTTTCATCGTCTTCATTATTCTTCATCACAAGACAGCATCTGTTCATCACAATTGGACCCTTTCCCGGTGGTTTTTCAACTCCGAACAGACCCAGAAAGAATCGCGCTCACCGGACGACGTTGCTCCAGAAATTTCAGACCGGACGGCCACCGCACGCGCCCACATGCGCCGCCCCTTCAACCGCGAGTGAAGCCCACGCGCAGCCAATCTCACCGGCGCGTGGCGGCGCGTGAGATCATATTTCCGGGTCGGACCACCGCGATCTTGATCGTCCCTTAATCCTCTTTCTGGATCTGTGCTCCTCTCTTTGATCGGACATCGTTTGGTATTTATTTGTGATTTTTGGCTTCTTTGAGCTTTTCTTTGACCATTTTCTGTGCAGTATGGCCTCTTCTCAAAGGAGTTCTTTTTCAAAATTTTATGATGGTACCTTTTCTAGACCTAAGAGAGATGATCGATGGTGTTCTTATTGTAAAAGAACAGGTCATATCAAGGATTTATGCTTTCGCCTTTATGGAAAGCAATCTGTCTTAGAAAAGATGGCAAAGTTGCGTGGTCAAGCGCATTTTACTTCCTCTGAAATAACTCCTACACCTAATAAGACCCAACCTGCATTTCGTCCAAATGAGTTGGAACGGCTCCGAACCATTCTTGATTCTATGAGTAAGCCATCTGATACTAGTGCTTTGACTATGACTGGTATGAGCTCCAAAACTTATTCTTTCCTTTCTTCATGTAATGATTTTAAACATTCTTGGGTTGTTGATTCTGGTGCTACTGATCATATGGCTTGTTGTGCTGACTCCTTTACCTCTTATCATCCTACCATTGGAACTCATACAATAGCCATAGCTGATGGCTCTCATACATCAGTTGCGGGATCTGGTGACATAAACTTACAGCAGTCCTTACATCTTAAGGATGTTCTTCATGTTCCTAAACTCTCCACGAATCTTCTTTCTATTCATAAAATGACAAAAGATTTGAATTGTACTGTAACTTTCTATCCTACCCATTGTGTTTTTCAGGATCTCGCCACGGGGAAGACGATTGGTAGTGCTAAAGAGCAAGGTGGGCTGTACTATCTGGTGTCACAATCTCCTGCAAATAAAGTAACAAATCACATCTTGATGTCTCATGGTCAATCAACTGCTGATTCTTTGATTTGGCTTCATCATAAGCGCTTAGGTCATCCTCTATTTAGTTTACTCAAATCTTTATTTCCGTCATTGTTTTTGTCTAAATCTGTTGAGTCTTTTCATTGTGATGTTTGTGAATTTGCTAAGCATCATCGTGTGTCTTTTCCTTCTAGTATTACTAAGAGTGTTGAACCTTTTGATCTTATTCATTCTGATGTTTGGGGTCCCTCTAAAGTCCCTCACGATTCTGGAAATAGATGGTTTGTTTCTTTTATTGATGATTGCACTCGTGTAACTTGGGTGTACTTAATGCGTGAAAAGTCTGAGGTACCACAACTGTTCTTTCAATTTTATAAAATGATTGAGACCCAGTTTGGTAAAAAACTCAAGAGACTAAGAACAGATAATGGTACTGAATATGTTAATCATAGCTTTTCCCAATTTATAAGAAATAACGGTATGATTCATGAACTTACTTGTGTTGACACCCCCCAACAGAATGGGGTTGCTGAAAGAAAAAATCGTCACCTTCTTGAAGTGGCTCGTGCATTAATGTTTCAAACACATGTACCCAAATACTATTGGGGAGATCCTATTCTTACTGCAGCATTCTTGATCAACCGTTTACCCACTCGGGTACTTGACCATGTAAGTCCTATTCACTCTATGACTTCTTTTTTCCCTTCTATTCCAACTATGATGAGTCTTCCTCCACGAGTGTTTGGGTGTGTTGCTTTTGTTCATGTTCATAAACATCATCGCAGTAAGTTGGACCCTAGGGCTATTAAATGTGTTTTTCTTGGTTATGTTCCTGATAAGAAGGGCTACAAGTGCTATCACCCTAGTAGTAGGAAATTTTTTGTTTCTATGGATGTTAGATTTCAGGAATCTGAGTCCTTTTTCCAAGGTCCTCATCTTCAGGGGGAGAATCCTTCACCAGAAATCTCATCACCTCCCTTCTTTGAGTTTGAATCATCAGTGTCTACTCCTTTACCTATGTCAGTGTATCCTCCACCTGGTCCTGTTCCTCCTGTGTCTGTTCCTCCTGTGTCTGATCCTCTTGTGAGTAATCCTCATGTGGCTGATTCTCCTGTGATTGATACATCAAGTACACCAGAGATACGAAAGATTGTGACACCTGAAAGAAGGAAACAGCCCACATTGTCTCAGCAGCAACCTCAATCGTCTGAACCACTGGTAAGTCCTGAATCTCATATTTCTGATCATGATGTTAATACTTCTGATGACTTACCCATTACTACTGATTCTGATGATTTACCCATTGCTCTTAGAAAAGGAAAAAGAGCTTGTCCCAAGAAATCTTGTCCCTCTTGTCCCTCTTGTACTCAATACCCTATCTCCCAGTTTGTTTCCTCTGCTAATCTTTCTGTGCAGCACAAAAGCTTTGTTTCAGCACTAGACTCTATTGCAATCCCAAAATCAGTATATGAAGCCTTGAAAGATAGGAATTGGGCTCAAGCCATGCAAGAGGAGATGAATGTATTGGAGAAAAATAAAACATGGGAGGTTATTGATAGACCTACTCGAAAGAAAGCAGTAGGGTGCAGATGGGTTTATGCCCTGAAATATAATTCTGATGGAACTCTTGAGAGATACAAAGCTCGATTAGTTGCCAAAGGTTACTCTCAAACCTATGGCATTGATTATGAAGAAACATTTGCTCCAGTTGCAAAGATGAATACGGTGAGAGTTTTGTTATCCCTTGCTGCCCATTACAATTGGGATATAAACCAATTTGATGTGAAGAATGCTTTCCTCAATGGTGAGTTAGAAGAAGAAGTCTACATGGAAATTCCGCCTGGTTTTGATTCTGTGAAGGGAGAAAATAAAGTTTGTAAATTAAAAAATGCCTTGTATGGATTGAAGCAGTCACCTCGTGCCTGGTTTGGAAAGTTTACTAAGGTTATGATGACCTTAGGATATAAACAAAGTCAAGGAGATCACACTCTTTTTTTCAAGCACTCCCAAAATAGGAAGCTTACTGTGCTCCTTGTATATGTTGATGATATTATTATCACAGGTGATGATTTTGTTGAGAGACAGATTCTGCAAACATGGCTTGCCTCTGAGTTTGAAGTCAAAAACCTTGGGAAACTGAGATATTTCCTAGGGATAGAAGTAGCTCATTCGAGCAAAGGAATCTTTATCAGCCAGAGGAAATATGTTCTTGATCTTCTCAAAGAAGCAGGAAAGCTCGGGTGTAAACCCTCTAATACTCCTATTGAGCAGAATCACAAGATGGGCTATGAAGAGGAAAGTCCTCCAGTTGATAAAGGACAATATCAACGGCTAGTTGGGAAATTGATATATTTGGCCCATACTAGACCAGACTTAGCTTATGCTGTTAGTGTTGTCAGTCAGTTTATACACGATCCAAAGGAGAAACATATGCAGGCAGTAGAGAGAATTCTTCAGTATCTTAAAGGTACTCCTGGTAAAGGGTTGTTATTCCGACATGATGGCAATCTATCTTTAGAAGTCTACACAGATGCTGATTATGCTGGATCCGTGACTGACCGTCGTTCTACCACTGGTTATTGCATGTTTCTTTGTGGTAACTTGGTGACATGGAGAAGTAAGAAACAAGATGTGGTCGCCAGATCAAGTGCAGAAGCTGAATTTCGAGCTATGGCTCAAGGCATTTGTGAGTTACTGTGGCTGAAAATTGTACTTGATGATCTAAAAATAAAATGTGAGGGACCTATGAAGCTGCTATGTGATAATAAGTCTGCTATTTGTATAGCTCATAATCCAGTTCAACATGATCGGACTAAACATATTGAGGTCGACCGCCATTTCATCAAAGAGAAACTTGATAGCGGGTTGATTACCACTCCATACATTCCCACTGGGCGTCAATTAGCTGATCTATTGACAAAGGGGTTTCCTTCAGATAGATTTCAAGAACTTGCTAGCAAGCTGGGAATGATAAATATCTATTCCTCAGCTTGAGGGGGAGTGTTGTAAATAGTAATTATGTAGTCATTTATTTGTATTAAATAGTAATTATGTAGTCATTTATTAGTAATTATGTAGTCATTTATTTGTATTTATTTAGTCCGTTACTTGTATATTGGGCCAAGCCCATTAGGTAAAAATTAGGTCAAGAAGTCTCTATAAATAGAGACCCCTATGTACAGATTCAAATACGATTCAATAATATTTTAAATACCCTTTTATTTCAAGTTCCTTGTATATGTTGATGATATTATTATCACAGGTGATGATTTTATGGAGAGACAGATTCTGCAGACACGGCTTGCCTCTGAGTTCGAAGTCAAAGACCTTGGAAAACTGAGATATTTCCTAGGGATAGAAGTAGTTCATTCAAGCAAAAGAATTTTTATCAGTCAGAGGAAATATGTTTTGGATCTTCTCAAAGAAGCAGGAAAGCTCAGGTGTAAACCCTCTAATACTCCTATTGAGCATAATCACAAGATAGGCTTTGAAGAGGAGAGTCCTCCAGTTGATAAAGGACAATATCAACGGCTAGTTGGGAAATTGATATATCTGGCCCATACTAGACCAGACTTAGCTTATGCTGTTAGTGTTGTCAGTCAGTTTATGCATGATCCAAAGGAGAAACACATGCAGGCAGTGGAGAGAATTCTTCAGTATCTCCTGGTAAAGGACTGTTATTCCGGCGAGATGGCAATCTCTCTTTAGAAGTCTACACAGATGCTGATTATGCTGGATCTGTGACGGACCGTCGTTCTACCACTGGTTATTGTATGTTTCTTTGTGGTAACTTGGTGACATGGAGAAGTAAGAAACAAGATGTGGTTGCCAGATCAAGTGCAGAGGCTGAATTTCGAGCCATGGCTCAAGGCATTTGTGAGTTACTATGGCTGAAAATTATACTTGATGATCTCAAAATAAAATGTGAGGGACCAATGAAGCTGCTATGTGATAATAAGTCAGCTATTTGTATAGCTCATAATCCTGTTCAACATGATCGGACTAAACATATTGAGGTCGACTGCCATTTCATCAAAGAGAAACTTGATAGCGGGTTGATTACCACACCCTACATTCCCACCGGGCGTCAATTAGCTGATGTATTGACAAAGGGACTTCCTTCAGATAGATTTCAAGAGCTTACTAGCAAGCTGGGAATGATAAATATCTATTCCTCAGCTTGAGGGGGAGCGTTGTAAATATTAATATTATTTATTTATTTATTATTTGTTGTATTGGGCTTAGCCCATTAGGTCAAGTATTCTAGGTCTTGTATTCTCTATTAATAGAGAACCTTTGTACAAAGTATTTACACAATTCTATAATATATTAGAATACCTTTTTCAAGTGATGACAAACAATATTTTGTGACATTTTGATAGGAATTTAACCCCTCCTATCAGCTAAAGAGGGAGACAACTTGTATATTAATGAAAAAGGAAACAATTACAGTAAATGTTGCAACAGAAACGAAAAAGAGCCAGAGCTCCCAGCTATGGAGATCACTCCACTAGCCCTTCTACACCAGTAGAAAATTAACAGAATAATGCCTACCTTCCCCCTCACACTCCCTACTCCATATAGACGTCTAAAAACAATAACAAACTACACCTCTCACTCTCTCTCCACAACCGTCATTACAATTCATTACACGTCACACAATTCCCTTATTCTTATTCTTTCTGTGGTAAACCAACATTGGGTCAGTTCTTCTTCCTTGCTTGGGCTGCTCCTCTTCTTCCACGTATGGGCCTAACATTGATGGGCTGTTTGTAGTAGCATTTCTCCTATCAATACCACCCTCTTTAGCTACCGCCTTGTCCTCAAGGCAAAAATTAGGCAATTGCCCTTTAACATCATTGACTTTCATCCAGGTAGCCTCTTCAACAGGTTTGGATTTCCAAAGGATCAACCATTCTTCCATGGTATTATTCATAAATAAGCTATTTATTGTGATATTATACCATAGAAGAACATCTTATAGTCTTTATTTGTTATAGGACCCTAATATAGGAGTAGCGGGTCTTGATTGTTCATATGATTCACAATCGAGTATCCAAGAGATGGTATTGCACGCTTCATGTGGTGTTTGAGCTATTTATTTTTTTTGGATTGCTCCACTGGTTTCCGGGGCTTCGCCCCGACTATGTCCAGTCCGACCCAGGTAGGTTACCTAGCATTGGCAGGTGAGTCTCCCAACGAGAATTTTCTGCATACACAAGGTCTCGAACTCGAGTCTTGCTTAAGCGAACCCAAGTACCTTACCACTTGAGCCAACTCCCGTTGGTTGAGCTATTTATTAAGTCATTGAATGATATGAATTTGAAAATTTGAACATTTTTTACTACTCTGAACTCAAGTGCTCAACTGCTTTACAGGTTCATTTAAATCAACTACTCAGAACCTCAATAGCTATTTCGCTACTCAAAAAATTGATTGAGGAATGGTAAGAAGTCTTGTCAATTTTTAGTGAGCATTTATTGATATAATATAATGCATCTTGAACTTTAAGAAGGGAGGAAACAACTCTTTGATTCTAATTTATGTTTTTGTGCAGACTGGCTTCATGTGTAAGCTGCACCAACTATATGTCATTAGGAGTAAATTTTGCCAGCCCCAGGAGATGATGGATAAATATATTGATTATGTTTCACGGGTGTCACTGTTTGCATCTAGTTAAGAAATGAGTTTCTTTTAAGCAATGTTTAATTACCTTGTTTTAGATTGTCTCTACTGGCAGATTAGAATTTAAGGGTGTGTTTGAAAGTGTTTTAGTTTTTTTGTTTTCCAAAACAGTTTTAAATATGAATTTTAAAAACTGATTTTGAGAGTAAAAAACCAAAAAAACTTGTTTGAGTGTAGTTAAATTAAAGTTATAAAGAAGTTGTAATTATTTACAAAAATGCTATTAATGAACTTTTAGAATTACAAAAATGCCATCATAAAGTAATTGTTTTGGTCCTAATTTTACGAAATTGCCATTAATGAATTCTGGTATTTACGATTTTGCCACCGCCTAAATGCAGAAAACAGAAAACAGCGCTGGAGAACATCAGAAGGATGTTTTGGTTTTCTGGTTTTTAAAATTTAAAAAGAGTCATTGTCTTGGGAAGCATTTTTCAAAACACCCATTACCAAACAAGTTTTTTATTTTTTTGTTTTTAAAAACAAAAAACTGTTTTACAAAATAGTTATCAATCAGTTTGTTTTCCAAAACAGTTTTAAATATGAATTTTAAAAACTGATTTTGAGAGTAAAAAAACAAAAAATCTTGTTTGAGTGTAGTTAAATTAAAGTTATAAAGAAGTTGTAATTATTTACAAAAATGCCATTAATGAACTTTTAGAATTACAAAAATGCCATCATAAAGTAATTGTTTTGGTCCTAATTTTACGAAATTGCCATTAATGAATTCTGGTATTTACAATTTTGCCACCGCCTAAATGCAAAAAACAGAAAACAGCGCTTGAGAACATCAGAAGGATGTTTTGGATTTCTGGTTTTTAAAACTTAAAAAGAGTCATTGTTTTGGGAAGCATTTTTCAAAACACCCATTACCAAACAAGTTTTTTTTTTGTTTTTTTTTTAAAAACAAAAAACTGTTTTACAAAATAGTTATCAATCAGTTTGTTTTCCAAAATAGTTTTAAATATGAATTTTAAAAACTGATTTTGAGAGTAAAAAAACAAAAAAACTTATTTGAGTGTAGTTAAATTAAAGTTATAAAGAAGTTATAATTATTTACAAAATACCATTAATGAACTTTTAGAATTACAAAAATGCCATCATAAAGTAATTGTTTTGGTCCTAATTTTACGAAATTGTCATTAATGAATTATGGTATTTACGATTTTGCCACCGCCTAAATGCAAAAAACAGAAAACAGCGCTGGAGAACATCATAAGGATGTTTTAGATTTCTGGTTTTTAAAACTTAAAAAGAGTCATTGTTTTGGGAAGCATTTTTCAGAACACCCATTACCAAACAAGTTTTTTTTATTTTTTTTGTTTTTAAAAACAAAAAACTGTTTTACAAAATAGTTATTAATCAGTTTGTTTTCCAAAACAGTTTTAAATATGAATTTTAAAAACTGATTTTGAGAGTAAAAAAACAAAAAAAACTTGTTTGAGTGTAGTTAAATTAAAGTTATAAAGAAGTTGTAATTATTTACAAAAATGCTATTAATGAACTTTTAGAATTACAAAAATGCCATCATAAAGTAATTGTTTTGGTCCTAATTTTACGAAATTGCCATTAATGAATTCTGGTATTTACGATTTTGCCACCGCCTAAATGCAGAAAACAGAAAACAGCGCCGGAGAACATCAGAAGGATGTTTTGGTTTTCTGGTTTTTAAAACTTAAAAAGAGTCATTTTTTTGGGAAGCATTTTTTAGAACACCCATTACCAAACAAGTTTTTTTATTTTTTTTGTTTTTAAAAACAAAAGACTATTTTACAAAATAGTTATCAATCAGTTTGTTTTCCAAAACAGTTTTAAATATGAATTTTAAAAACTGATTTTGAGAGTAAAAAAACAAAAATTCTTGTTTGAGTGTAGTTAGATTAAAGTTATAAAGAAGTTGTAATTATTTACAAAAATGCCATTAATGAAATTTTAGAATTACAAAAATGCCATCATAAAGTAATTGTTTTGGTCCTAATTTTACGAAATTGCCATTAATGAATTCTGGTATTTAAGATTTTGCCACCGCCTAAATGCCAAAAAACAGAAAACAGCGCTGGAGAACATCAGAAGGATGTTTTGGTTTTCTAATTTTTAAAAGTTAAAAAGAGTCATTGTTTTGGGAAGCATTTTTCAGAACACCCATTACCAAACAAGTTTTTTTATTTTTTTGTTTTTAAAAACAAAAAACTGTTTTACAAAATAGTTATCAATCAGTTTGTTTTCCAAAACAGTTTTAAATATGAATTTTAAAAACTGATTTTGACAGTAAAAAAATAAAAAAAACTTGTTTGAGTGTAGTTAAATTAAAGTTATAAAGAAGTTGTAATTATTTAAAAAAATGCCATTAATGAACTTTTAGAATTACAAAAATGCCATCATAAAGTAATTGTTTTGGTCCTAATTTTACGAAATTGCCATTAATGAATTCTGGTATTTACGATTTTGCCACCGCCTAAATGCAAAAACAGAAAACAGCGCTGGAGAACATCAGAAGGATGTTTTGGTTTTCTTGTTTTTAAAAATTAAAAAGAGTCATTGTTTTCGGAAGCATTTTTCAAAACACCCATTACCAAACAAGTTTTTTTATTTTTTTTGTTTTTAAAAACAAAAAACTGTTTTACAAAATAGTTATCAATCAGGCCCTTGTACTAGAATTTATGCAAAATTTGGGATTTATGAACCGGAATTTCTTTGTTCTAGTAAAGGAGTATTTGGGAAACAATGTGTGTAATTTTGATATGAGTAATATAATATCCCTAACCCTTTTAATTAAAAAAGGGTATATGATTAAATATTTGATCATGCATAAATGGGTTAAATTAAGTAAAAGACATACTTAAATAAATTAGGGTTACTTTTGACGTAAAATATATTGTCAGTGAGATTTTTGTGTTAAAAATGTGTGTAGGAAAAATTACCCAGAATGTAAAAGTAAATTTAGAAATATGACTGGAAAAATATTCTAATTCATTGGGTAAAGTTTGGTATTGAATGGAGGTGTGTAGATAGATAAACGGTTACCGAGTTAAAGTAACTTTGTCTATTTATTTATTCATTTCTATCATTAATATTAAGGTAATAATATGATATTAAAAAATAAAATGGTCAAGGGAATGAGAAACAAAAAAAAATGAATTGTGAAGATGATTGCAAAATAATAATTAAAACTATATATAAGCATTTGTCGTAAAAAAAACTGTATAATAAAATATTATAAATTTTTAGATAATTTTTTTAAATATAAAATTTGGCATTTCGGTTAAAATCTATTGTCATTTTCTATTTTATACAATTGATGAAATCTATAAACAAAAGTAAAAAAAAAATAGATTTTTATTGTGTTAACAAACGTAATTCTGATTCTCGGAATAAAAAAAAATGTGTTATCAAACGTAACTCTGATTCTTGGAATAAAAATAAAATATGTTAACAAACGTAATTCTGATTCTCAGAATTGTTCCAAGGCACAGAAATAGAAAAAATCATTTCTTTTCAGAAACAGTGCCAGGAATCAGAATGATTGTCATGCGCAGCC
Organism: Gastrolobium bilobum; assembly: GCF_033153095.1. Classification (NCBI taxonomy): domain Eukaryota; kingdom Viridiplantae; phylum Streptophyta; class Magnoliopsida; order Fabales; family Fabaceae; genus Gastrolobium; species Gastrolobium bilobum. The sequence goes on from NW_026897557.1 coordinate 20,423, forward strand.
TTAGATACCGTGACACTCTATTTCTTCTTCCTTTTTTTTCCCGAGCGTTCCTCTGCTTTCTTTCTTCCATGGAAATAGCTTAGGTTCTCCCTTTCTTTTTTCTTTGATTTTTCATCACACAATCATCCAAATGCAAAAGTCCAGTACACGAAATTGATAGGAAATCATCCAATGAATCCGTTCCACCCTTTATATTAGGCTGAAAATGCTTGTGTAAAAAGTTTTCCTCTCCTCCCATTTCGAGTTACTATTCTTCCAAGAGAGAAATTGTGGTTTTAGTTGGAGCCAAGCTTGGGCTTTGTTCCTTGGACCTTGGATAAGCGATTTGAGGTAAGAAATCCTCATTCTAATGGTTTGATTTTCATGGTTTAAGTTTTGAATATTTTGAGCATATTTTGTGTAGAATTTATGAAGTGAAAACTTGAAATTTATGAAGTATTAGTGTGTTTTATGATGATATGGTGTCAAACAAGCATGATGATGAGTTGGAAAAATTGAAAAAAAAAATCCCTAGGCCACTACTTAGGTTTCAGCCATGATAGGTTAGTTAGGGTTTGTTGTGCAAAAATTTAATTGCATAAATTGTGGAGGTTGGTATGTTGGTGTATGTTGTGAATTAATTGTGAAAGTGAGATTTCAAAAAGAAAATCCCTTGGAAAATCATCCCTATGGATTTCGACCATTAGGGTCTAATTAGGATGATTATGTTTAAAAAATTATTTTGATGATGTGTTTAGGTCCTAATGCATGGCTATAGTATGATTTTGAAGTGAAATGGTTTAAGACATAATGAGAGACACCTTGACTCCTTTGTATGTGTTGCAACGACTTTGTGAACAAAAATAGGCAAAGTTAGGCTTAAAAATTGTTATGAGAATATATGAATAATTTAGGGGCTAAGTGTGGGTTCTAGGAACCAATGGTTGTGTAAAAAGAATTGATGAAAATTCCTAGTCCTTCTTGGTATTGGCTTCGGCCATTGCATGAATTGTGGAACTAGGAAATGTTAAAAATTGTAAAGATTATGTTAGAAGCTTGGTTGGGTCATTTAAGGACCCTAGGTAATTATGAAACTGGGTGGTTGCTTGTGTTACGAGTAATCATCTGTAAATGTGTTAAATAATGATCTTAAGAAAGGATGGTCTTGACTTGTAAATTGGCATAGAATTGGCATACATGAAAAGAAATGAAAGTAAAAAATAAAATGTATGTCTTGTAATTACATGGCATTGCAGCATTTTATTGAGCTTCGTTTTGGATTCTGTCTCTAGGTGTGCCTAGGGACTGAGCGTCTTTGGATTTCCTTTAGAGCTAAATAGGTAACTTGTATTACAAGTGAGCAAATCGGTAAAGCTTCAAAAAGTAAGCTCTATGTTTAAGGAGTCTTTTTCTACTTGAGTGCTCCACCATAGTTAGTGAACTATGGTTGGATTGTATAATTGTATTTGATGCTTTGTATAGATGCATTCATATAGAGCTATTTGATAACAAGATATGATTTGTTCTGATGTGATTTCTGTATTGATCTTTGGCCATTGATTTATTGGTGCACTGATGTCTGCTTGGGGTCATCCTTCGGGACTGACTGTGTACACCTCTGATATGTTCTGGTTCCGCTTGGGGTCCTCCCTTGGGAATGACTGTGTATGCCTCTGATAAGAGATGTATATATGCTTTGTTCTATTATGATATTTGTTATACGATGTTTTGTATACTCTGTATTTGACTCTCATGCAGGAGTGGGCCCCGGGGTATGAAGAATTCTCTATAAACCTGGAGCTTAATGAGATTTGTTATCTCACCCCTTTTTGGAAACATCATTTCATGTTCTCAGATTCCCGATGAGCCCTCATGAGGCAGGGACACGACCCGTGGGTAGAGGTGCTACGACGGACCGGATTTTTGAGTAGCTGTAGGCTACTGCTATTTTGGAGTATATTTATGTTGTTTCGTATTCCATTATTTTGTGGATCATGATGTCTGATCCTTTATTTTGTATATGGCCTGTATTTGTTTTGTACATGTTTTCTGCTTTGATGCATGTACAATTGTGTATTCAGGCATGTTTATATTACAATGTAGTATTCAGTTATATGATTACTTGTTGGATATGCATGCTGTTAGACATAGTGGCACAGAGCCAAGTTATGCATGCGCCCATGAATGGGTATATGGTCCTATATGGATGTCTGATATTTCTGAAAGCATATATGATGTAAACTGTCTATCAGGAACCCTTGAGAGTCGGAGTTGCAAATCTCCAGTTGTCCAATTTACAGAGGTTACTCTGCCCGATTTTCGTCTTCGTCAAATAAGAATTAAATTAGGAGAAGTATGCAACATGTGATATCATGTGAAAAAGGGTTAAAGAAAAGAAAAAGTTAGCTCGTATTTTCGTAAGTTAAGTATTCCGATGTTTCTGTTGTATCATATGTATGTTAATTGAACCGGCTCGAGACGAGGATGTTACAAGTAAAGTTCTTTTTGGATCCCTAACAAAAAATATGGTCCTCACTTTAGTCCCTTACAAATAAAAATTAGTCCTCTGGTCCCTATGAAATTCAGAGTGGACCCATTTTAGTCCTTTTGAGAGGCTAATGTGGATCTTTTTTGAATTTATGAGGGACCACGATTTAAACTAAATGAATCCACTTTAAAATTCTTAGAGACCTCGGAACTAATTTGTTTTTATAAGGGACTAAAGTGAAACCGTGTTTTTTGTAAGGAACCCAAAATGAACTTTACTCTTTTGATATTGTATAGGCCTTGTGCGATTTTTAAATTTGGCTGATTTGCTACCAGACTAGCATTGGTAGGGATGTGCATGAAAGATCATGCTATATCATCAATCGTGTTTATAAATGGAACAAACATTTGAATAAAAAACTTATCTTGCTACCATTTTAGTTGCAGTAAGAGTATTTTTTGGAAATAAAAGTGTGCAATTTTTATATTAACATCCTTGTTATATCAAGATGCAGCTACACGATACCACTAATACAACCACCCTCGATGTTAGCATCCTCGTTGCTTATTGTAAATTTGACCTGATTCTATATGTCCTTGGACAATCATAACTGGGATAGATGAGGATGGATATCTAAGGAGTAGTTGGGTACGTAACAAATATTAACGTGTAACTTTTCTTTGTACATTACACAGAGCCTCTTCAGTTTGAATGTTTGGTTAAATGATAACATTACAAACATAATTCATGAAGGTGTATTAATAATAAGTAAATCATGTCCCACTTTAAATTCATATAGGTGATTTGCAATGTTCCTTAAAAAATAAAAAAAAAAATAAAAAAATGACCAAGTGAGTGGATTTAGTAAGTGGAAGACAAGTACTGAGAATTAAGACTTCAGAAAGGAAAAAGAGATTAGGGAAAAAACAACGAAACGGAAAAAGTACATCTTCAGATCATAAGCCACTGCATACAAGGTGTTTCCAACTAGAAGAACAATGCTACTGAATATGAGTGGTCTTAGATATGATCTGTTTGACAATGCACTGAAATAAACTGAAGCAAACACCTGTTCAACAGCCATTGAACCAATGACCACACCACACACTTGCTGCAGCTCCAAGGTTGCAGTAAGAAAGACTAATACAAGGTGATTCTCTCAACTTCTTGCCGAAGCCAACCATATTCCAGAAAGAAAGACCAGCTATATCAAACCAAGGTCAACAAGAGTTAAGACTAATACAAAGCTACATAACAACAATTTCAAGCTATTCAGGATTTATAAGGCTGTTGACATAGAAGCAGAAACTTGATAGCTGAAACAACAGCATGAAGCAAACGTGCCAAATACTTAATATGGTATAATATTTAATGGTCCAAATTACTGATTACATGTCTAAATGAGCAAGAGCTATTCACATCCGCCATCCTCCAGAAAACGTTTTTGTTGCCTTCTTCTGCATCTCAGTAGAGAAACTTAGACCCTGAAACTTAGATAATCTGTCAAGCCTATTGTATATTTCCTCAAGCCTTTGTGAAATAGCATCAATGAAGTCAAGACAACATTGTCAGTTGTCCCAGTTTTTAGAGCATATACAATTTGTAAGCAAAACAACAACATAAGGGAACAATATATTCAACCTGTTTGGCAAGTAATTGAGCTCCTTCCTGCAAAAGCTGAGTTCTCTCAATGTCAGATTTGAGAACAACAACTTGCTCCCCATGAAGTACCTGACAATTTCTAGGAATAGCATCAATAGCTTGCATAGCCATGTGCCCGAGGAAAGAGTCGTTTTTTCCTGTCCCATTTCTTTCAACCAGACCTGCACGAATTCCATAAAAAAAAAAAAAAGTGTCACTTGCAAAAATGTAGTTAACAAGAGCAACAATGAAAACTCAACCATAATGACTTCCAAAAGAAAGCGTGACAGAACCATTAAACTTGAACCAATAATGGAAAAATTTCTTCCTAGTTTCTTTTCTTCTTCTTTTTCTTTTTTATTTTTCCCATTCCTACTGTACTAATAGTAAAACCTTAAGAATTGGAAAATTAGGAGTTTGGGTAGGTTGTATTAGGTTATATGATCAATTCCCACCATTGCATCAAAAAAAAAGAAAATGAGAAAAATAATAGAAACAAAATCTAGTCACAATTTCAAAGGTTATATAATGAGGATAGAGATCTTGAAAGAAATTACCAACTGTATCTGATCATAAGTCCATAGCGTGAGACTTGACCTTATCATTGCATTTATGGTTAGTTGAACAGGATTCATTGAGTTTTAAATGTATAAACGTAGAACCTTAAGTTGTATCTTAAGATTTAATAATAAATCTGCAACATGTCATGTAGCAAAGAAAAACTGCAAATTAGAATGTGTGAGATGTTTATTATGATTGACCTCTGTATCCATGACAGAACTTTGTTCTTGCCTGGTGTATTCACTTGTCAAATCTTCAAAGATCAAAGATAGAAGAGCCAACAAATTCAAACTATCATGCCACAAAAAAGGGGGATATTATAATTACCTAATAGCTACTCTGAGAGACTCCCATTGGGACATAATTCATAGACAAGAAGACATTCATCTCCATCAACACAGCAACCCAGCAAAGCAACAAGATTTGGATGTCTGACATGAGATAAGCTTGTAACTTCTCTCACAAAAGTCTCCAGATTTCCATCATCATTGATTATCTGCTTTACAGCAACATGCTGATTACTTGTCATTGTGCCTTTATAGACCTTACCTAAAAGAGAAGTCCAGATATAAGATCACTTTGTGTGTACAGAATTATTCAAACTTTGACAAGTAAATAAGTGGATATCTTCAATGATTTGGTAAGGAGAAGAGCCAAGATTTTGACTCTAGAACACTTGTCTAATGCCTTTATAGCTTAAGTTATTGAAAACCATAAAAACTATCTGAATATTTATGGTTAGATTATACAATTGATGGTAAAATTTTAATTAATAGATTAAACCAAATTTTCTCACCACCAGCTTTCAGCAAAGAGAGAAAAAGAATCTCACCTGCACTTCCTTCCCCAGTGATATTCATTTCATTCAGATGCCTAGTGGAAGCATACACTTCCTTGATAGGAACTCTTGGACAAACAGTTTTCTTTAACATGTCTCCAAATGTTACTACGAAAAAAGGATTGCATAAGCATAATAGCCTTTAATTATGATGCTATCTAATATGTGCTAGAAATAATTTAGCTCTTATATTCGCTTTTTGTTGGGGCAGATCTGAAGGATCTATGAAATAAATTGTATACAGTCATAACTATTATCTCTATAAACCCTATGGTTGCTCCAATCATTGATTACTGCATTATATTTAATAATTTTCTAAACATTTTTACTAAAATCAATAACCACAAAATATTTGTACCTTTATAGCAGCTTCCATTCCGAAAGCACAGCACACAAGAATTACTCCACCGATGAATAAAACCAGAGACTATAGACCCTTGGAATCAGAAAATCATCACCACAATTCAGACTGAAGCCGGATTCAACCCTTGGGGGTACAAGTGAATCCCAACAGCCAGGGCATGCAAAAAATGGTGGCACTTTCTCCGAGTCATCGATTCCACAGCAGCGTGTATGCTTCCACACTTCACAGATGTCACAAGCCACCATTCTTTCACCACATTCACACCTCACCTTCGAATTGTCACACCCTCCCTGGTACTTCAATGGAGTACAGGAATCTATGGCAACACCCATCACAGAAAGTTCCACACCAGACCGGATTAGTCCAAAAAGGACTTCCTCATCACTTGCATCCATCAATTCTGCAATTTCTGTCACTACAAGTCTTTCAGCAATGCAGTAAGTATCCCTCAGAGCAGCCTCAGCAGCTTGCTTCAAGTCTCCAACTGTTGCTTGCAGTGGAACCATAACAATCTCGCCAAGAGGTAGCCCTTTCAACTCAGACTCAGTGTCCACAAAATTTAGCTTCAAGCGGCATATGCATGTCAATCCCTGCTGCATTTCATCCCTTATAGCCCACTCCTTCACGAAGTGCCTGCTGCCAAGAATTGTCCGAGCTGCCAAGTCCACTGGTTCTGAATCAAGGTAGCCTAATAGTACATTTTTGTACAGATAAAACACATCGTTGTAGACATCACTACCAGTAACCCAAGATGCTTCTACTTGGGGATCTACAACAGCCATTACCCCAGAAGACTCCAGTTCAGGGGCTTTGAAACCCTTGCCAAGCTCATCAATAGTATATTCTAGGATCCGAGTTGATGGGTTCACCTTGCGAAGAACAACAAATTTCCAACAATCACATTGTTAAGTGATTTCAGCACATAATCCAGTAAGCCCGTATCACCAATATGGAGCCGAGCTGCATCTCTCACATGTTGCCTTGTCATCCCACAAGAATCTGATTGGGCAGCCTTGTTCTCTTTAAGTGCATCAACAATCACTTGAGCTGCAAACTCTAGTCTCCTTGTTGGCCACCTGCCATCCATAGAAGTCACTGCACAGCTGAACTTCTTATACCTAGCAGATTTTTCCTTCATGGGAGGAGCAGCAGAAGAAATTTCTGCTATCTTAGAAACAGGAGGAGCACGAGACCTGACAGTAAGCATAAACCTGAGAAGATCTCTGATTGTGATAATCTGAGCTTCACTCATGTCTCTATAGCAGCGAATCATTTGTTTGATTTTTTTGTGGCACTTTGTCTCGCTGAAATCTTTTACAATCTTTTCAAGCTCCAAAGTACCAAGAGCCTCAATTGCTTCATAGTAATTTTGCTCAGTTACACCGAAGCTTCCAAGGCAAAATCTATAGCCCCACCGACCATACCAAGAGTGCCCATAAGCAACTCCATGAAGTAACCGAAGATCCATAGACCTCTTCCTTGAGGCATCTTCCACTGTAATTTTCCTGCCATACGAAGAAAATAGCCAAATAAATATTGAATTCCAGAAATGAAACTAATAAATGAGTTAAATATTTTCTTACTATATTACAACACTTACCTGGCTCCAAGATTGATGCAGATCCTGTCCCAGAGATCCATGATCTCTCTCCCACTGAGAACTCTAGAACCCCCTTCTACGCCATTGAGACGAAGCAAATGGCCGTATCCATTGCAGTGAATAACCCCATGCAAGAGATGACTCTGATTATCAAGAGCACCTTCACTTAAGGGTTTATGCAACCCGTTGTCCATCGGGATTATGAAATGATACCTTCTCTTTGATACATGATGGCCGCTCCAACCTACCAATCACAAAACAAACAAATCCACGTATTGGTATCACACTATCAGTATCAATAGCAACCCCTTTCAGTTTCTAAATAAAAGAGAGAACTAAATCATAATTACAAAAACCAGAAGTGGTAGAAATCATCAAAGTTCCAACGAACCTTTTTCAGAAAAAATCAATATTCTTGCAAAACAAAAATAAATTCACGAATCACTAGCTAAATCTAAATAAATAAATAAATAAAAATCCAAAATTGGCAACCAACCAGAGAGAGACCTATGCAGATCAGAGAAAGACCCTATTTTAGAGATATTGATCACACAATTTCATAATTACAACCTAATCACACGATCCACTTCATTATCAAAAGAAAGACCCTATTCAGAGATACTGATCACGATGACAACAACCACAAGAGACGTCAAAGAAAGCACGAGAAAAAAGGAACCCTATTCAAGACTCGAACAAATTAAAGACGCATGCCCAATTCAGAAAAACAAAATTCTTGCAAAATCGAACCGACCCAGATAAAGAATCATGAACCAAACCAAGCCCAAGAGGAAAAGATTGGAAATTGTAAACGTACCTACACAGCGGCAATGATCGCAGAAGGGATTGGAAGAACGGTTAACGTCCTCTTCGATGGTGTAGAGAGGAGCCGTTAGGTTAGTGTTGTCGCGGTTGAGAATGAGAAGGGTGCACCATAGGGGGTTGCCAGAGACAGTGTAATCTTGGGGTTGTGCCGCTTCTTGAAGAAATAAGCGAACGTTGTCGCGGAAGGGACCAGAAGGTGCGATGGGGCAACCATGGTCAGCGAAGGAGTGAAACCTGAAAACCTTGGGGCATCGTTTTCTCTTCCTACAGATGAGAGAGGAAGACATGTTGTTGAGCGACAGAGAGTGAGTGAGTGAGTGAGTTTAACAGAAGCGAAGAGAAGAAAATTGAGAGAGAGAGAGAGAGCTTAAGAGAAGAAGAAATTAGAGAGAGTTTAAGAGAAGAAGAAAAATTAGCGAGAGAGAGAGAGAGTTTAAGAGAGATTAAGAAAAGAAATGAGAGAGAGAGAGATTACTGTGGATGCTTAAGGCGGCAATAAAAGGGGCCAAACAAACGACTTTTGGCGCCCAAAAGAATGTGCCGTTGGGACCTTGTAATTCAAATTTCAAATTTATGCTGCACATGTGTTTGGGACCGTTGTAATCAAACCTCGACCATTCATTCGGTTCACGATTTCAACGGCTTCGATTTCATCGAAGAGCTTGACAACAACCAGCTACAACTTGCGCACGTGATATTGGAGCTGCTCTCAATCAACGGCTACGATCTCCCGTGGGAAAACGACTCCACCGAGCAGTGGTCATGATTCATGAAGACTGAAGACTGAAGAGGAGATGGGAATCGACGAGAAGAAGGGATTTATGTTATGCTCATTGTGTCTGGCAGTCACCATCATAAGAAGAAACAAAAAAAGGGTATTTTTATTTTATGCTTCAGATTCAGCATTCCATAGGAACGAACAGTGTCAGTGAGTGAAATAGCGTCTGAGAAGAAAGAAAGAAAAAAAAAAGGGATTTTTGGTTGTGGTTGTGTTTGTGTAGTTGTCGGATTTTAGAGACAGAAAGAGAGACAGACAGACAAACAGACAGACAGATAGAGAAAAGAAAAAAAGGGATTTTTGGCCAATCAAGAAGCATCACCAGGATTGTGTTTTCTATTCCTCTTGATCACCACCGTCCCTTCCCAAGCCCAACATGCCATCCAGTCCGTCCATCAGCAAGTAATAAATTCCTAACTCAAGTGCTTTAAAAAACTTTACATATAATCAAGAAGTATTATTGTGCGACAAATAAATTATCTTAACAAAAACTACATTAACAAAGACTGTTCTTTTAGCAGAAAAACACACTCAATATTGAGACACGCTTATCACGGATCTAAGGAATTTTTAACTAAAAAACAAGTAGTTTACCTTTGTCCAAGAAGAGGGTCTAAGAAGAGTGAAACCTTCCTTAGAATCCGTGTATCTCTGAAGCTCCAATTCTTGAGCCAACAACAGTGCATCACGCATGTTTGGTAACATAACCAACAGAAACGTTGTGGGAAGAAGGGTAAGGTTGAGCCTCCCTTTACTAAAAAAAGGGGATAAATGCATTTCTTTGTGGGATTCAATAATGCATGTTTAGGGGAAGTTGGTTTGGGGAATAAAATTTAGAGGAAGGCACTAGAAGAAGCACAAGTGAATTGAGAATGTTGTTGGAAGAGGGTATAGGAACTTTTCCAAGCCATTTTTACCTTCGAGCTATGTTGTGTTAGGTTTCAACGTTTCATACTCATGGGATGATGAATCGAAGAGAGATGACGAGTTTGGTAGGTGTTCGTTAATCGTCATCCAGATTATTGTTTACCCGAAAATTCAGACTTTATCTTTTCTTTCAAAGTGCGTTTGGTACACGGATTTTTCTCTTATTTCCGGGGAAATGAAATTTTTAATAAAAATCATATTTTTGAATTAAAATTTTCGGACAAATAAAAATTTTACCTGTACCAAATGTCCCCTAAGGGTTTTATAAAATTTATGTTGTAGAAAAAATGATGGTGTAATGTTATAGAGATTCGTTTTACGTGCCGTAATTTTCTTTTTTTCTTTTTTTTTTCAAAAAGTGTGGATCCCATAAAATACTATGTGTGTAGGAAAGTTTGTTGTGTCATGTTAAATGACAAATGCAAATCCCTTACTTTACTTACCCAAGTACTCGAAAATAAAACACGCACTTAATCTTATTTTATTTTATTTTTTTAATTATTTGTAATAATTTATTATATGGGAATAACAGGATAGATGTTTTTTCCTTATTATATAATACAATTTTTTTAAAGAGGAATGATATTGTAATAATCAATTAGTGTTATTATCAACGTTACTACCAAATAATTTCACTGTTAGAGCAATTATGTAAATCCAACGATTATATTTATTTTCATCTTTGTATGGTTATGATTTTCCATATTTAATAGTGTTAAATATGGAAAATCATAACCATACAGAAATAAAAATAAATTATGTAAATCTCACCCTAACCCATAGAATTTTTTAAGGTTTCTCTATTGCAATGGTTTCTTCTTTCTTTGGCGGGTCAACCCGCTTGAAACCAAGTTCCGTCATGGGAGCTTCGTCAAAGCTAAAAAATAACAGTTTTTTGAGTGATTTTCATCACAAAACAAACCAGAAACAACAACCCAACAAGATTTGAATCTAATCCATCTCAAAATAGCAGATTTTTGAGCGATTTTTGAGAGATTTTGAAAGTTTAAAAAAAAAATTCAAGCTATTGGTCACGATTTTCCTGGGCAAAAAAATGTGTTTTTTTATTAAAAGCAACATAAAACAGTAGAAAAATAATATGGGAATAAAAACTCTCAAACCAATTTTCGTTTTACATAAATGAAACAAGATCGATTTAAAGAAAGATCAAAACTTTTATATTATGAACCCTATATTTCATAATAATACATTTATGAATAAAATTTCATCGCTATAGGAAATAATTTCAAACAATTTTTGTGTCAATAGATCACTAAAAACTTGTTTTTCAAAAATCTCAAATCAATTTAAGGTTTAATGTATCGATTAAACATAATTTGAGAAATTTTCTAAACTTTCATGTAATAAAACCCATAAATTGAAATTCAAAATTTTCTTGGAATAGTTAATAGAAACGTGCATATGATATATGGTTAAAAAACTGTCATCACGTAGAACAAAAACTCCAAAATTTAAAAGATCAATTGAAAAAAATTCATACGAAATTTTATTATGAATTTTACTGATTGAGAAAATTATATTAGGTTTTACTTTTTTTACTAATATCATTGCATTTCTTTGTTATTTTTTTATTGACTCTTGTAATTTTGAATGTTTGTTAAAAATTCATTTGGTTTTTTAAGATCTTATAAATCCATATTGTTCTTTCATATCTTATAAATTCTATTAAAATCATTTAAAATCCAATCTTATGAAATTCTGATTGTAAAAAAAATCTTTTAAAAAGTTTTTAAAGTCCCTCTAATTCTAAATAGTCTTTTAAGATTTATAAATTTTTTTATCTCAAAAAAGTCTTTTAAAATCCCAATCCAATATACTCCATAGATTAATTGTTCAGATAATTGTGAAGAAAAAATATTTGCCCAGAAATTATTTTGATCGAAGGCTCAAATATTGACTAAAGCAATTTTTTAAAGTTCTTTTGGGGTCTAAGAAAAATCATCTCTCCTTTTTTCACTCTTCCTCTAGTATCAGCGGTCCAATATACTCTTTTTTTTTATAAAGAGCTAGTCTCAGGGCCCTCGTTATATACCGCAAAAAAAATCATAATTAGAATGATCTCTATATGACATAAGCTTGATTAATCTTATAATTAAAAATTGAAAAAAGTTATTATTTAGTGTTATTTAAGTGAAACAACTGTATTTTGGTATTTTTAACAAGGGAAAACATCTTTCATTCTAAAGGATATAACATTATATCATTTTATATCCTAACAGTTGATTTTCGTCTATCAACGATTATAATTTATTGGGTCAAACTTAATAGGCCAAATTTATTATTAATTAATAATTTTGATCCAACAAATTATAACGGTTGATGGACAGAAATAGAGATCAACAGTTAAAATCTAAAATGATATAAGGTTATATCCTTTAAAATAACAAATGTTATTCTCTTATATAACAATGGGCTTTATTAATCTTATGTAATAGAAGAGAACTCTCTCATGTAATAGAGATAAGCATGTGTGGAACCCACACACTATAGAAAAAAAAAAATAACACGAAAATCGATATATGTGTAGAAAAGAAAAATTGTCTGCTACAACATAAGAGTATATTTTCCCTATAACAATATCTCATCCACAAGATCAGAAGATGAGAGAAAAATGGAGTATTGTAAAAGGAATTTTACGCAAAAACTCACTTAAAGAGGATAATTTCACTTGAAATTACATTTATCCCGATAAAATCAAAAACATATTGTAAAACAAAATAAAAATAAAAATCCTAAATTCTATTTACATCGAATTCAAAATCTCCATAAGGCAAAACCCAAAACCTTTCTCTGGCCTCTATTTGCTGCTGAACTTCGCGCTGTCTTCTTCATCAGGTGTTTCTCCTTAATCTTATCTTTCCCTTTCACTATTTCTTTATAACGCAGTTTTATTTTTTCTTTTTTTGTGTAAAACGGTTTGATTTCTGGACCTACGGTTTGATTTCTGGACCTAAAACGATACCGTTTAGGATTTAGGATTTGGTTAACAAATTAACAACAGTGCTTGTTCCTGTCGTACTCTTCTGATTATGTTTCTGAACTTTGTTTTAATTGGGATATAATATATTGAGATATTTTTTTCATTTTACAACATTGATTCTATGTGTGCGTGCTTTCTGAATTAATAAGGTTTTTTTTTTTTTTTTTTTTCTATGGAAAGGTGGGGCATTTATCGTTTTGACAGGAATTTTTCAGAATAGGGTACTAAATAAGAAATCTCATTAATCTTTCAAGAACGATTATGAGATGAGTGTTCTTATTGTTTATGTAACCCTTATATCAATTAATTCTAAATAAGAAATCTCATTAAGCTAATGTTTATGTAGTAAATACTGAGGTTATTGCTTAATTGGTTTGTGAGTTTTGGCATAATATTTCTGCTTTACTCCGAATTTAGCTGGTTCTAAATGTACAATTTGCATTGTTTTAATTAGTGTTTTGAAATTGAAGCTTCTACAGGTGTGAGGATAGGTGCAATAGCAAACTGAAAAAGTAACTAACTCTCCAAGATGTCAAATGGGGGCCCGGGTCTTGAGTCTCTTGTAGATCGTAAGCCATTTGTAACATATTTGTGTTTTTCCTCGATGTTGTGTTTTATAAATAGTTGTACTATCTACTACCCTTATTACCAAATAACCATTTAAGTTAATGAAACATTTGAAACTTATTCTCCATCAAATTTTATTTCCCTAAAATATGCTTTAAGCCATGCTGGACCTAGTAGTTGCTACCTTTTACTGAGTCTTTTGGTTGTTGGCACTTGGCAGAGACAATATCAGTCATTACTAATGATGGACGAAATATAGTGGTAAGTTTTAGTATATTCACAAAATTAGCTCTTTACAGTATGTAGTAGTGTGTTAATAGGTATCATTTCTCTAACTCCTAATTACAATGCTTTTTTGTTCAGGGAATCCTGAAAGGTTTTGACCAGGCCACAAATATAATTCTCGATGAGTCCCATGAAAGAGTTTATTCTACTAAGGTATGGATGAATTTATGCAGAAAAATCCATTTAGAGATATATTTGTATCTAGCTTTGAACTGTAGATTGCTATGCTAGGAATTATCAATTCTTTGTCATGATACATCTGCTGAAAGAAAAATTCAACAAACAATCAAGTTTCACAAACTATCTTGGAGCTTGTTTGTTGCCAAAAAAAATGTACTGCAGCTTTGATCTACCTGATATTGAAAAGATTATTACAAGTCTTAGTCATTATTTGTGACTATAGTTTTTGTTTTTTGTTTTTTTAAATTCAGAATATCACAAGTTAGGCATATTTTGTGATGAGAGGTGGCATTAGATGAGCTTGCTTTGTTGCTTTGATTTTGTTGTTATTGTTTGTGTTTGTGTCTTGAAATGAATCTTGAAGACAGAACTGTCCCCTGAATCTGTGATTGTCAATGCTATTTTAATGGCCATGGGGATATTGTTTGAGTTAAGTCATATGCTTTCTCTTTACAATTTCTGTACCATACTTCATTATTTTGTAAAGAACATTGTTCAAAGACTTAGTCAACTGATGCCAAAACTACGTAGAAATGGTGACTAAACAGAAAGTTGGGATTTCATAAAAGAGTAACTC